>NC_137037.1:0-17500 GCF_032717465.1 Coenobita brevimanus
TCCATCCACCCTTCCCATATCACCATCCTCTCCATTAACTTCCCTAACACCTTTTCCTAAGTGGTTTACTTTATTACACCTTACTGTTCTCTTTCTGTGTTCCATAAATCCTTTCAATATCACCATACTCTGCAAAAAGTTCCCTAATGCCTTTTCCTAAGTGATTTATTTTGTTTATTACACCTTACTGTCCTCTTCTGTTCCATACATCCTTCCAATATTACTATACTCTGCATAAAATTCCTTGACACCTTTTCCTAAGTGGTTTATTTTGTTTATTACACCTTACTGTCCTCTTCTGTTCCATACATCCTTCCAATATTACTATACTCTGCATAAAATTCCTTGACACCTTTTCCTAAGTGGTTTATTTTATTACACTTTACTATCCTCTTCTGTGTCATATAAATCCTTCTAATATCACCACACTTGGCATAAATCACACACAAAAGGATACTAACCAATCATATCCAAAAATAAACAGCTAAGGAGGAGGTGTTAGGGAGCTTCCATACCCAAAAGGAATACCAGCCTATCTGACTAGTAACCAAGGAGACTCATTGCAATAGATAAGAGACCAGCAAAGGTGACAGATAGATAAATTGATCAAAAAGTTCAATATATGAAGTTGGTCAATGCCTTATATCATGCCTATAGTTGATTAATTGGACTAGTAACCAAGGAGACTCATTGTTATTTGACTAGTAACCAAGGAGACTCACTGCAATAGATAACAAACTGGCAAAGGTGACAGACAGATAGATCAATGGATCAAAAAGTTCAGTACAGTATATGGTTATCAATGCTTTATATCATTTCTGTACTTGATTAATTGGACTAGCAACCAAGGAGACTCACTGCTATTTGGCTAGTAACCAAGGAGACTCACTGCAATAGATAAACTGGCAAAAATGATAGATAAACTGATATATGAGTTTATAATATATGGTTATCAATACCTTACATCATGCCTATAGTTGATTTATTTGACTAGTAACCAAGGAACCTCATATCTGACTAATGACCAAAAACTTATTATTTGACTAGTAACCAAGGAGACTCATTATCTGACTAGTAACCAAGGAGACTCAGTGTAATACAGGCAGAGGTGCTACACAGATACACTGTTATAAGAGTGTAATATACTGTAATGGTGTACATCAAAGCAACATGTATTTTTTGTTTTTAAATGTAAGAAAGAAGTGAACCAAAGGCCAGGAGGCCACAAGACTGTTCCCAATAAATAAATAAATAAATTCTTGCCTGTGGGTGACTCTACACTGAGTGACAAGCCAAATGGCGCTTCCTGTACACCAGGAAACCATTTACTACGCTGGGTGGTAACCATATAACCAAATTTTTTGGTGCCTGGTGGTTTAGTGGGTAATTACAGCGCTCCAATCGGATTGAGCCAGTGAAGGTTTATATCCAAGGGGTTGTTGGGGTTTATTGCTCATGTGATGCCACTCAGGGATGAGTGAGGCTGGTCACTCTCATCTTAAATGTCAGGACCAAATTGCCTAGCCCCGGGCTCCTACGCTCCTCATGGGGCAATGTAGGATTGGATGATGGATGGATGATTATTTATTTATTATTTGTTTAATAAAGGAGAGCCAAATACAAGATTCATTCATTTTGAGATGCCTGGACACACTGCGTTTGAAAGACTGGAAATCATAGGAATTAGGAAATACAGACAGAGGGAGACAGTTCCAGAGTTGGACCTGTTGCATAAATGAAAGACTGGGAGTAACGGTTAACTCTTGCATTGGAGAGTTGGACAGAAAAAGGGGATGAGAGTTTTGCAGCGTTAGATGGGTGCTACGCCGGGTCGTCGTAGAGGTGGAGGAATGCAAGCAGACAGTTCAGAGGAGCAGTGACCATTAAAGTAGCGATAGAAAAGAGATAAAGATGCAACAGTGCGGCAAAGAGACAGAGGTTGAAGGGAGTCATTAAGAGGAGCAGTGACCATTGAGTAGCGATAGAAAAGAGATAAAGATGCAACAGTGCAGCGAAGAGACAGAGGTTGAAGGGAGTCAGTAAGAGGAGGAGAGTTAATGAGATGAAAAGCCTTTGACTCCACCCTATTGAGAAGAACTGTATGTGGGGAGCCTCCCCACACATGAGAGTTGTTCTCCACACAGGGGCAAATAAAACCTATGATGATGATGATGATGATAATATACTTCAATACAGAGCACATTACAGTGCCTAAATGTGCAGTGCTGTCACCCTAACACCATCATCTGTACATTGGATGGCAGCTACAAGTCTCTACATATATCTACAATTACCTATAAACAGCCACAAGAATCTATGTACGTCAACAATGTGTACATATAGCTTTTCCATACCTACATTTTTTTGCTGTATGTACAAGCATCTCTTTTCTATACACACGTGTCTACAGGTACATGCACGTTTTCTGTACGTACACACGTCTGTGGTGGTGTATGTATGGTGTAGTGGATGGTGGTAGATGTAACAGCCTTCATGGGGTGGCATTAAAGCAAGTTTATGTCCATCACCTGCCTCTGTTACCCAAATGAGGAGGATAGTTTACGGAGTTATTTTTACTACTATTATTATTATTATTATTATTATTATTATTATTATTATAATTAGTTTTTATCATCCCTCATCACCACCATCACCATCATTATTATTATTACCATCACCCTTAATGGATGAACTGACCCAACATAACCAAGCTTAATCACTAGCCTAACCTCACCAAACCTAGATTTTATAATTAAAGAATAATAATAATAACAATAATAATAATAATAATAATAGTAAAAATAATCATCCATCCATCCATCATCCAATCCTACACTGCCCCATGAGGAGCATAGGAGCCCGGGGCTTGGCAAGTTGGTCCTGACATTTAAGATGAGAGTGACCAGCCTCACTCATCCCTGAGTGGCATTACGTGAGCAATAAACCTAAATCACTCCTTGGATATAAACCTTCACTGGCTCAATCTGATTGGAGTGCTGTAATCACCCACTAAACCACCACTCGCCAAAATTTGGTTAAATGGTTACCACCCAGCGTAGTAAATGGTTTCCTGGTGTATAATAATAAACTATATATACATACAGTACACTGGTTTGTACTGGACATGGAAAAGGAGTCTGACAATACAAAAAATAAAGACAAGAATAAGTCAAAATCAAAACAATGTTAAGACAGCAAAAAAAATAAAAGAAAATGTAGGAAATTACACACACACACACACACAAGGATGGGACTGGAATGAATTGGTATTTACTGATGAGGGGTAAAGACTGAGATGGTTTGTGATGAGGAGGGGAGTAGACTGAGATGGTTTGTGATGAGGAGGGAGTAGACTGAGATGGTTTGTGATGAGGAGGGTGTAGACTGTGAGATGGTTTGTGGATGAGGAGTGGGTAGACTGAGATGGTTTTGTGATGAGGAGGGGTAGACTGAGATGGTTTGTGATGAGGAGGGGTAGACTTGGGAGATGGTTTGGTCATGTGAAGAGGCTGGAGGATGACAACTGGGTGTGGAAGGTGAGAAGTGTGTATGTTGGGAGTTGGGTTGTGAAAGGCAGGACCAAAAGACCTGGGATGAGGTCATAGAGTGTGACCTCAAGGATAAGGCACCTGAATAGGGAGGATGCCAGAGATTTAAGTAGTGTGGAGAGCCAACAGGGATAAAGGGAGTGAATAGGGAGGCTGCGCCAGAGATTGGAGCAGTGTGGAGAGGTCAACAGGGATATTAAAGTGACTGAATTGGGAGGCTGCCAGAGACTGGACCAGTGTGCAGTGCCAACAGTGATAACGGGACTGAATTGGGATGCTGCCAGAGATTGAAGCAGTGTGGAGAGCCAACAGAGATAAAGAGAGTGAATAGTGAAGCTGCCAAGAGATTGAGCAGTGTGGAGAGCCAACAGAGATAAAGAGAGTGAATAGTGAAGCTGCCAGAGATCAAGCAGTAAGGACAGCTGCCATTAGGTGATCAAGCCAGGCAGTTTGGAGGATTTATAAACGATACGAATGGTATAAACGACATGAATATGCAGGAGAGTTTGTGATCAAGTGTGTTGAAATGATGTTAGAATTAAGTATTGGAGTATCTTGCACCCATCCATCTATCTATCTATCTAGAAAATGTATGGGATTATCTTACATCTATCTGTCTATCTATCTGTATCTGTCTGTCATCTATCTGTATCTCTCTGTCTATATCTCTATCTATCTTTTTGTATCTCTGTCTCTATCTGTCAGTGTCTATCTATCTTTCTAGCATCTATCTATCTGTCTATCTGTATCTATCTATCAGCTGAAAGACAGGATGGACAAGACAAAATATAGAATTAAATCTTCTATGAAATTCAAAAATAACTGAATCATCCCAGAAATTCAAAAATAACTGACATGTAGGAAAATCACAAAATACAAATAAATAAATCAATAAATCACTTGGCCATTCACTGATCCATTATGCATGATTCTTTTTTTCAAATCCAGTGTTCAAATGATGTCAATATTTCCTTCATTCCTTATTTCACTTCATTATGAAAAATTACACTTGGCCCATCCTTTTGCTGACTGTTGTTATTATTATCGTTATTATTATTAATAATATTATTATTATTATTATTATGTGTGGTAGGTGGGGGCACTCACCATCCACTCACACGATGTAGTGCTGCTTTCGGGTGTCTGTCCTTTCCTCTCCTCCATCCTTCTTTCCTTCCATCCTCTTCTGTCTTTCTTTCCTTCATTCTTTCCTCGTCCTTCTGCCTACGGGTGACTTTACACTCCCTCTTCTGTCTTCCTTTCCTTCATTCTTTCCTCTTCCTTCTGCCTGTGGGTGACTCTACACTGAGTGACAAGCCAAATGGTTTCCTGTACACCAGGAAACCATTTACTACGCTGGGTGGTAACCATATAACCAAATTTTGGCACCTGGTGGTTTAGTGGGTAATTAGGGCGCTCCAGTCAGATTGAGCCAGTGCAGGTTTATATCCAAGGGGTGGTTGGGGTTTATTGCTCATGTAATGCCACTCAGGGATGAGTGAGGCTGGTCACTCTCATCTTAAATGTCAGGACCAACTGCCTAGCCCCGGCCTCCTACGCCTTCATAGGGCAACTCAGGATTGGATGATGGATGGATGGATAATAATAATAATGATGATGATGATGATGATGATGATGATGATGATGATGATGATGATGATGATAATAATAATAATAATAATAACAATAATAATAATAATAATAATTAATAATAATCCATCCATCCATCCATCATCCAATCATACATTGCCCCATGAGGAGCGTAGGAGCCCAGGGCTAGGCAAGTTGGTCCTGACATTTAAGATGAGAGTGACCAGCCCCACTCAACCCTGAGTGGCATTACATGAGCAATCAACCCCAACCATCCCTTGGATATAAACCTTCACTGGCTCAATCCAATTGGAACGCAATAATTACCCACTAAACCACCAGGTGCCAAAATCTGGTTATATGGTTACCACCCAGCGTAGTAAATGATTTCCTTGTGCAAAGGAAACCATTTGGCTTGTCACTCAGTGTAGAGTCACCCACAGGCAGAAGGAAGAGGAAAGAAAGACAGAAGAGGGAGTGTAAAGTCACCTGTAGGCAGAAGGACATGGAAAGAATGAAGGAAAGAAAGATGGAAAGAATGAAGGAAAGAAAGACAGAAGAGGATGGAAGGAAAGAAGGATGGAGGAGAGGACAGGGCAGACACCTGAGAGCGGCACTGCATCAAGTGAAATATTAATAATGATGATGATGATGATAATAATAATAATAATAATAACAATAATAATAATAATAATAATAATAATAATAAAATAATACTAATACCAGGGAATAACCAGGTTGGATCAATGTTGGGTGTGCACAACCAGGGGTCAGCACCTCTTTATAACTTCATAGTCACCACATGAACTGCCTAATGAGCAAGTGAGATTTGTGTGGCAATTGTCATCTGTGTATTTACTGTATTATTTTATCTATCAGGTGCAGCTAGGATTCCAGGGGCCTGAATGGTGAGTGAATGGCAGTGTGGCTCATTCAAATGGGAAAACTTTGGTTAGTATCTTATTCTATCAAGTTTTTTCTGGCCCTGTGGGAAAGGATGTCTGTGTAGTGATGATGATGATGATGATGGTGGTGATGATGATGATAATGGTGATGAATCTGTGTGATAAGGTAGGGGGCATAAAGAATCCAACAGCTGACAAAACTGACATCACATGCTATAGGAGAGAATTTACCTGTGTTTTGTGGGTGAGAGGCCTGGGGGGTCCTTCTTGTGTACAGATGCAGCTTCCTGAGAGCGTCATCTGGCCGTCCCTTCTCCTCCCTCTCCTTCTTCAGCAGGGGCAAGAGTTCACCCAAGTTGGTATGTGTTGTGTGGCAATCCTTTCTCCTTCTTCTGCCTGCAATAAAGGAAGTATTCAGACACTACCCCTTGCCCTCCACCCAACACTACCCTTCACAAACACATACATACAACCATTTGTACCACTGTCATACAAAGCCATTATCTAGATAACATACTTCAGGAACCACCATCACACTCATCATCATCATCATTATCATTATTACCATCATCATCATCATCGTTACCATCATCAACATCATCATCATCACCATCATCATCATCATCATCACCGTCATTACCATCACCATCACCATCATCATGCTACCCTCTTTCTTCCCACTTAAGGCTGGGGTGAGGTGGGGTGCAAAAGGCCAGGAAAGACAAAACACAACACAGGGTGACCCAGTTAACAGGCTGTCCAGTGAATGGGCCACACACACTCATTAACAACACAACACAATATACAAACACTACATAACACACAGCTACACTTAAATTATAAAACAACTGACACAAATTATATGGAACATCATCACCATCATCAACAACACATTATCAGTTTTACACATACTTTCCAGATGGGTTCACCTGACAGCACTGCCACGTCTCCTCCTCCTCCTCACTGTGTTCCATGCCATCTCTCTAGTAATACTTCTTATAATAACCTCTATTAATATTAGTGTACCTGCTTTCACTGTGTTCCATGCCATCTCTCTAGTAATACTTCTTATAATAACCTCTATTAATATTAGTGTACCTGCTTTCACTGTGTTCCATGCCATCTCTCTAGTAATACTTCTTCTAATAACCTCTATTAATACCTGTGTACCTGCTTTCTAGTAACACTGTACCTCTAGTAGTGGTATGTGGTGATGCAGCCCATCATCCACTCACTTGATGTAGTGCTGCCTACTTCTTCCTTCATCTCTATCACTCTTTTTCTGTGCAGCCCTCTTCTCTTCCTATTTCTCCCATCCATCCTGTCACTTTTCATTACTCTTCTTTCCACTTCTAAGTGACTACACTGAGTGATGGACAAACTGGTTTCTTGTAACCCAGCAAACCATGTATAACGCTGGGTGGTAGCCATACAACCAAATAACGAGGTGATGTGGAGCCTATTATGGTGCCCATGTTAAATGGGTGAAGATGTAAATGTGGCATCCATCCAGGAACCAATCCTCCACACCCTTCCCCCTGCACCTTACTGTGGTGAGGTACGGTCCACCCCATGGGAACATCAGTTCACTTCAAAAGCTGGACCTGCAGGGGCAGTTGTTTGCCTGTGGTTGATGGGTCTGCTAGGCCAGACAAATTAACACCAACAAATGTACCTCTAATATTAGTGCTATTAACAGCTCTGTGCCAGCTCTCTAGTACCTGTAATACTTCTAGTACAGTAATAACTTTATTAATACCTGTATGTAAGCTCTCTATTTAATACTTGTGGTAATAACTCCAGTAATACCTGTGTACCAGCTCACTAATAACACTGTAGCTCTACCAGTATACTGTATATGAGGCCCCTAATAACATAGTGTACCGAGCGTCACTGCAAGCGAAACCGAGTTAAGTATAGCACTATGTAGCCCAAACCCTCTTTGATCTGGAAGGCAGCCACGAGGTAGAGAAAGCTAACTGGCATTAGGGTCCAAATTCCCCTTCTGTAATATGGTCTCACTGCCCGCTTCACCTCACTGCGTCGACAAGCCTTCATGCTGGTCACAGAATGTACCAAGTGCCTCCCAGCAATGTGTTGTTTGGTGTTACCAGATACTAGCATTTCTTAATGCTCACAGTCATGCATTTTTTTCATACCATTATTAATTATTGTTGTGGTAGGTGGGGGCGCTCACCATCCACTCACTCAATGTAATGCTGCTCTCGGGTGTCTGCCCTGTCCTCTCCTCCATCTTTCTTTCCTTCCATCTTCTTCTGTCTTTCTTTCCTTCATTCTTTCCTCGTCTTTCTGCCTGCGGGTGACTTTACACTCCCTCTTCTGTCTTTCATTCTTTCCTCTTCCTTCTGCCTGTGGGAGACTCTATGCTGAGTGACAAGCCAAATGGTTTCCTGTACACCAGGAAACCATTTACTACGCTGGGTGGTAACCATATAACCAAATTTTGGCGCCTGGTGGTTTAGTAGGTAATTACTGTATTGTGTTCCAATTGGACTGAGCCGGTGAAGGTTTATATCCAAGGGGTGATTGGGGTTTATTGCTCATGTAATGCCACTCAGGGATGAGTGAGGTGGGTCACTCTCATCTTAAATGTCAGGACCAACTGCCTAGCCATGGGCTTCTACATTCCTCATGGGGCAACGTAGGATTGGATGATGGATGGATGGATGGATTATTGTACCATTATTCTAACATAATGGAATATTTCAGCATAAAATTGGATGATTTTAAGGGGTAAGTTTGCCATAATGTACAGAGAAAATGGGCAAGGCAGAGAGCTCAGCAAGATATTGGCAACTGTGATCTGGGAATCTGTCGCAACGTGACACAGTTTTTTGTTTACCAGCCGGCCTAGAACACTGTCTGGATTAACTGGCTGTTTCCAGAGCTGTTTTAGTGTTTTTCTCATTGTCTCACGAACATGAGTGACTCTAGTAGTGAACAAAAAGCTGCTGGTCCTTCTTATAACAGAAAAAGAGCGAGGAGGCCAGAGATGTGGGCACAAAACATTAGTAAGAAGCTCAGGAACACTGGGCTTTTGCCTTTGTAAACGTTTCCCATTGATATCTTTGGCTGGTTTGATTATTAAAAATGCATACTGAGAGTATGTTTTGTCTCTCAATAACCACACTGGAGAAAAACGTATCTATTGTTGTACCTTTCAGAATGCTACTAATTTCTCTTCTACCAAGATTAGCATGACATGAAAGTACAAACTTCAAGCTAGGAAAAAAAAAAAAAAAAAAAAAAAAAAAAAAGGCACTAAAAACATTCACTAGTTCCAAAGTTATGGTATTTTGAAAGTTACGCAACTTTAACTGCGTTTTTTTCCGTTTTCAACACGTGGTTTTCGGTACACTGTGTTAATAGGGGCCTCATATATAAGGTCAGGACTCAGGACACACCACCTCATCCTGTGTCATCCACTGTCCACCTCTCTGGTGATGGCTGCAGCCTTAAAGCTTCTTCACATCCTCACCCAGGGACTCAGGGCCTTTCTCTCAGCATGTCCAAACCTTCTTGATCTCCTTCTTTCTTCCTTCATTCCTCAGGCTTTCACCTCCACTTATCTGAAAAAATTAAATAAATTCATATTTTAAAAAAAAAAAAAAAAAAAAAAAAGTCTAAAAAATGAACAGTTCCTGTATGCCAATGTAAAGTACATTATAATAATACAGTATAGGGAAAGGTAAGAAAAAGCAAAACCAGATGGATGCCTGGTGGTTTAGTGGGTCAGGGCAGTCAGCCAGATCTGACCTAATAGGGAATGTACTGGTAACATAACATCACTAACAACAGCAGGGTTGGGTGTAATTAGGCAGTGTTTGTGTGTAAAACTGATGAGGTTCTATACACTAAATAGTAACCTAATAACCATACATATTACAAGATAGATAGACAGACAGATAGATAGACAGATAGATAGATAGACAGACAGATAGATAGGTCTAATTAGGCAGTGTTTGTGTGTAAAACTGATGAGGTTTTATACACTACATAGTAACCTAACAATCATACATATTACAAGATAGATAGACAGACAGACAGATAGATAGATAGACAGACAGACAGATAGGTCTAATTAGGCAGTGTTTGTGTGTAAAACTGATGAGGTTCTATACACTAAATAGTAACCTAACAATCATACATATCACAAGATAGATAGATAGATAGATAGGTCTAATTAGCAAGTGTTTGTGTGTAAAACTGATGAGGTTCTATACACTAAATAGTAACCTAACAATCATACATATTGCAACTCTTCAAGACCTATTACTCTGATAATTTGGTTACATCTTATACATGACAAGGCAAATGTGCCTCAACTGCCTGCCTACCCCTGGATGGTGCACTGTTGGATGAGGGTAACTTCAACCTGCAGTCCACTGGGTTCACTAAATTACAAACATAAGGCCTGAAATGAGTAATAACTTGGGAACTGGTGGCCCAACTGGACTGGAAATTGTTTTATTCTTCATGTTAATGCAATTTAACAGTGCCTTGCTCTAACACAAATTTGCACTACATGTGCCATTTTTGATGTTACTGTAACAAACAAACAGAAATCAGATCATTATAATATACATTATTATTATCATTAGCATTACATCATCACCCATCATCCAATCCTACGTTGCCCCATGAGGAGTGTAGGAGCCCGGGGCTAGGCAAGTTGGTCCTGACATTTAAGATGAGAGTGACCAGCCTCACTCATCCCTGAGTGGCATCACATGAGCAATAAACCCCAACCATCCCTTGGATATAAACCTTCACCAGCTCAATCTGATTGGAGGCCTGTTATTACCCACTAAACCACCAGGCACCAAAATTTGGTTATATGGTTACCACCCAGCGTAGTAAATGGTTTCCTGGTGTACAGGAAAACATTTGGCTTGTCACTCAGTGTAGAGTCACCCACAGGCAGAAGGGAGAGGAAGGAATGAAGGAGAGAAAGACACAAGAGGGAGTGTAAAGTTACCCACAGGCAGAAAGACAAGGAAAGAATGAAGAAAAGAAAGTCAGAAGAGGATGGATGGAAAGAAGGATGGAGGAAAGGGTAGACAACCAAGAGCAGCACTACAACGAGTGAGTGGATGGTGAGCGCCCCCACCTACCACATTATCATTACTACTACTACTATTACTACTACTACTATTACTACTACTACTACTACTATTACTACTACTACTTTACTACTACTACTACTACTACTACTATTACTACTACTACTACTACCACCACTACTATGGCTGCTATTATTATTTTTATTATTATTACTACTATCATTCCTACTACAACAACTAATACTACTACTACTACCACTACTACTACACTGACTGTTCAAGACCCAGAGGTGACCACAGACTGTGCCAGCCTTACATGCTGTGGACTAATCAGCCTCACCTCAACACCCTACACTGTGACGGGACAACATGGCATTGGTTTGTCTTTTTAACTAGCAGACTGTATGCCAGAAAAGTGGAGGGGGGGAGGGGGAGACCGAAGATGAGATGGAGTGATGGGGTAAAGAGGTATATGAGAGAGGGAGATGTGAGCTGGAGGGATGCAGAGTGAGTGGCTAACTAGGAGAGAGTATGAGAGTGAGGTGGAGTGGGGGGAGAGGGAGGGGAGACTGAGGATGAGATGGAGTGATGGGGTAGAGAGGTATATGAGAGAGGGGGATGTGGGAGGTGTGAGCTGGAGGGATGCAGAGTGAGTGGCTAACTAGGAGAGAGTAAGAGAGTGAGGTGGAGTGGGGGAGAGGGAGGGATGGAGTAGAGAGGTATATGAGAGAGGGGATGTAGGCTGGGGGAAGGGGGTATAATGGCAGGAGACATGGAGGTGATTTGTTTGTGGCCACCCTTTTCAGTATTAAGGCATCTGGCTGTAGATACATAAACAGAATACAGAATTGGGCAGTTGCCATTTACTGTGTGAAGCTACAAACAATTATATTCTGGATGGTGGTGTACTACTGGACTGACAAGGATGACTGGTGAGGCTGGAGCTGTTTGTGGCAGACCAAAAAAGACTGGAGATGAGGTCCATACACTGTGACCTCAGGGACAAGGGACTGAAGAAAGGCTGCTAGAGATCAAGCAGCATGGAAAGCTGCCAATAGGTGACCAAGGCTGATGTATGCCAGCATGTCAGAGCCTTTATAAACAAAACAAAATGTAATGAATGATAAGATGGGAAAATGTATGAATTTATAAATGTTGTGGCCGTGGAAAGAGATGGAGAACAAGACACTGACCTTTGATGCAAGGAAGAAGGAACCAAAGGCCAGCAGCCTGCAAGACTGTTCCCTCCAAGAAAATATACAAAAATAAAAAATAACAAAGCCAAATTCAGGACTCATTCGTCTTGAGACACCTGGACACACTGCATTTAAAAGATTAGAGGTCACAGGCAGTAGGAATGAAAGAGAGGAAGACAGTTCCTGAGTCGACCTGTTGCAAATATACATGAAGGACTGGGAGTACTGGTTAACTTACCTCCTACCTACCTACCTACATTGGAGGTCACAGGCAGTAGGCAATACAGACAGAGGAAGATAGTTGCAAAGCTGACCTACTGCATACATGTAGGACTGGAGTACTGGTTAACTTACCTCCTGCCTACCTACATACTTACCCACCCACCTACTTACCTGCCTACCTACCTACCTACACTGGAGGTCACAGGCAGTAGGAAATACACATGCAGTAGGCAATAGAGACAGAGGAAGACAGCTACAGAGTTGAGCTGTTGTATACATGAAGGACTGGGAGTAACAGGTAATTCTTGCATTAGAGACTTGGACTGAAAAGGGATGAGAGTTTGCTGCCAGATGGGTGCTACGTACCTTCTCATAGGTGAACGCTGTACAGTATATGTGAGTGATGCGGAAAGGAGGAGAGGGAGAGGGAGACCAAGGATGAGGTGGAGGGGTGGGGTAGAGAAGTATAGAAGGGTAAATACTCAGAGAGAAGGCAGCCAGATGGTAGTGGAGAGGGTGAGATTGAGGTGATTTGTTTATGACCATCTCTCAGGAAATTAAAACATCTGGCAACAGACAGATAGGTAGATAGTCAGATAGATGATGGATGGATGGATGGATGGATGGATTGACAGACAGACAGACAGACAGACAGACAGATAGCTAGATAGACAGATAGAAAATGGATAGAGAAATGGTGGATTGGGAGACCTAACTTTCTGTCCCTAGCAAACCTGAAGGCCAGTAAATTAATGGATTTTGTGGCTTTTACGCAGTGCAATATAACTGTATGAAAAGAGAAGGAAGGATGGGAGAAGAAATGAAAGAGAATGAAGTAAGGAAGGAAGGGAGAAATGAAAGAGAATGAAGCAAGGAAGGAAGGGAGAAGAAATGAAAGAGAATGAAGTAAGGAAGGATGGGAGAAGAAATGAAAGAGAATGAAGTAAGGAAGGATGGGAGAAGAAATGAAAGAGAATGAAGTAAGGAAGGATGGGAGAAGAAATGAAAGAGAATGAAGTAAGGAAGGATGGGAGAAGACATGAAAGAGAATGAAGTAAGGAAGGATGGGAGAAGACATGAAAGAGAATGAAGTAAGGAAGGAAGGGAGAAGACATGAAAGAGAATGAAGTAAGGAAGGAAGAGAGAAGACATGAAAGAGAATGAAGTAAGGAAGGAAGAGAGAAGAAAGGAAAAATACAGCAAGGAAATAGGAAGGAAGAAAAAAGGAAGGAAGGAAAGGGAATGTAAAGAAGTATGAATGGGAGATAGAAAAGATAGAAGAGAGGGAGAAGAAATGAAAATGAATGAAGTAAGAACGGAAGGGAGAAGAAAGGAAAAATACAGCAGGGAAATAGGGAAGGAGGAAAGAAAAAAGGAAGGAAAGGGAATGTGAAGAAGCACGGAAGAGAGAAGGAAGAGAAGGGAGGCAGGGAGAAGAAATGACAATGAATGAAGGAGGGAAAGAAGAGAGAAGAAAGGAAAAATACAGCATGGAAACTGGGAAGGAGGAAAGAAAAAAGGAAGGAAGGAAAGGGAATGTGAAGAAGCAAGGAAGGGAGAAGGAAGAGATGGGAGGGAGGGAGAAGAAATGAAAGAGAATGAAGTAAGAAAGGAAGGGAGAAGAAAGGAAAAACTGAACATGGAAATAGGAAGGAAGAAAGAAAAAAGGAAGGAAGGAAGGAAAGGGAATGTGAAGACGCAAGGAATGGAGATGGGAGCCAGAAGAAACGAAAATGAATGAAGGAGAGAGAGAGGAGAGAGAAGGGAAAATACAGAAAGGAAATTGGGAGGGAGGAAAGAGAAAAAGAAGTATGGAAGGAAAGAGAGAGTGAAGAAGCAAGGAAGACAGAGGTTAACATCCTTTCCAAAGAATTTATTTTTACTCTAACTTGGCCTAAAATTACCATCTCTCCACCTTGAATGCTGAGATGTAATAATAGATTAACGCTAGATTATAATGCTAGTCATGAAGAAGTGCTAAGGAAAGGTTGGTGTGTTGCATCATGTCCTGCTAGTCAGCTATGTGAAATAAGCTGCAAAAAGATGAAAATCTGGGCCAAGTTAAGGTGAAAGAACTAGAGTACCATATTCCCCTGTTAATCCCATGTTACTGCTAAATATGCAAGGTAGAATGATGGAAATTTTACACCTAGTTGAGGAGAGCCATGTGGAGAGGATGGAGAGTGAGAGACTAGCTAAGGGAGTGTAAATAAGTGAGGTGGAGGGGAAGAGGGAGAGGGAGACTGAGGATGAGATGAAGGGATGGAGTAGAGAGATGTATGAGAAAGGGGGGTGTAAGCTGGAAGGAGGGCAGTGAAATGGTAGGGGACAGGGTGACATGGAGGCAATTTGTCTGTGGCCACCCCTTACAGGATTAAGGCATCTGGCTATAGATAGATAGACAGATTAAAGAGAGAGAAGGATAGTTAATTATTATCCACTATTACCCAGAAAAGATGCAGTACAGAACCTAACCCAACCTAAAATAACATTCCAGCAAACCCAACCTAACCCATCTAGTTGTAGTTTACAAACCCATACTCACAAGATTTGGATAATTGTTTTGCTTCTTGTAAGCAGCATTAACCAACATAACTTTTCTTGCATGTTGACAGGATGGAGGATGACAACAGGGTGTGGAAGGTGACAAGCGTGAATGTCAGGGGTTGGCGAGAGACAGACTGAAAATGACCTGGGACGAGATCATAGTGTGCAACCTCAGGGATACGAGACTGAATAGGAGGCTGCCAGAGATCAAGCAGCATGGATAGCCATCATTAGGTGACCAAAACCAATGCATGCAAGCATGTTGAAGCCTTTTAAATGATATAATGAACAATTTAATGGATTTCATTTGCAAACTGGTGTGAGATTATTAATAAACTTGCAGTTCTGAAGGGGTAATAGAAAAGAATGTCAACATCTGCCACAAGTGAACAAATCACACACAACACTATCAGCAAAACAAAATTGGAAAGTAATAATGAGTGAGAGTGGCCTTGTACAACTGTACCAGCACAACCAAATATGAAAGTAATACTGACTTAGAGTGGCCTTGTACAACTGTACCAGCACAACCAAATATGAAGGTAATAATGAGTGAGAGTGGCCTTGTACAACTGTACCAGCCATCCTGACTTAGAGTGGCCTTGTACAACTGTACCAGCACAACCAAATATGAAGGTAATAATGAGTGAGAGTGGCCTTGTACAACTGTACCAGCCATCCTGACTTGGTATATTAATGTTTTTCCAAGTTGCTGCTGCTGTTGTTGCTGTTGTTAGGGAAGCATCTGAGGAACATTTGCTTAACCAGGCAGTGGAGTCATCTGGTAATATCAGTGCAACCACATGAAGGCAACCCTCTCTAAAACCAGTTCTGCAAATAGTTTACCCTTTTTAGCACTAACTCAGCATGGATGCAGTAGGTCAACTCTGGAACTGTACTCTGTCTGTATTTCCTTTGCCTATCACCTCCAGTCATTTAAATACAATGTGTCCAGGTATCTCAAAATAAAGAGATCTTGAATCTTTTTTCTTGGAAGAACTGGAGTGTATTGGTGCTGTGATGAGAAGAGGTAGAGTGAGACGGTCTGGGCATGTGGAGGGGATGGAGGATGACAACTGGTGAAAGATATGAATGCTGGAGGGAGGGTTATGAGAAGCTGACCAAAAAAGGACATGGGAGGAAGTCATAAAGCATGACCTCAGGGATAAGGAACTGAGGAGGAAGGCTGCCAGAGACTGAGCAGGATGGACAGTCGTCATTGGGTGACCAATGCCGACACATGCAAGCACGCTGGAGCTTTCAATACGACAGAGGAACAATTTGCAGGTTTGTAAACTTTAGTTTATTTTTCCTTGCAGCATACAGCACATATATGACCACTATATATGACCACTAGTTCCCACAACTGGAGAAAACCACAACAAACTACAGGCATCAATGGATGTCTGGCCAGGCATTATCTTCCAGCATCTACAAGATCAGTACACAATAACCTGCCACCAACAGAAAACAAATCCAAGGCTGAAAGTCGTGCATAACAGAGTAAATGCTCCATACCTGAAATACGTTTCATCCACCTACACTGAACAGACTCAAGTAGTTTGATTTTTTTTTTTTTAAATAATAGAACAGAGGAAGGAAAACAAATGAATTAAAAAAAAATAATCCATACACCAGATTACTGTGTCCTCCATTCATAAAATATCTGTAACAGTTGGACTTGAACAGCTGTAGGTTGAAAATTGGAGGGAAACAACTACAGGGAAGCAAGTTCCAGAGAAATGCAGTTCGGGGAATGAAAGAATTCTCATACTGGTAGGCAGAAGTTGTGCAATATGGCTGAGTGACACTCCAGTCATGAGCGCTACCAGATGCCCGTGTAGCACGAGGGAAGGCATGGAGAGGTGGCACCATGGACGCAACTTCATCTAAGCATTTGCCATAAAAATATCTGTAAAATAATGCAGGGGAGGCAACATTCCTTCTTACTTGTAGGAGAGGTAGTTTATTTATAATAGCAGGGTTATTAATCCAACAGCTTTGTTCTGAATTTTGTCTAGTTGTTTTAGTGCAACCTTTCCACATCCACTCCACACGGGTGAGCAATAGTCCAGCTGAGAGTGCACATGACTCATAAACTATAGCTATCACCAATATCACCACATCAATATATGATATCACCAATAAAGCCTGCATTCCATGCCTCACAACAGAATTCCATTAAAGGTCTAACATGAGTTGTGCATAGTCGTACCATGAACTCGCAGGAACGGCAGACGGTGGATTTAAAAAAATTGTAGCCACACCCCCAGCTTTACCAGCCACAGTGCAGATATGGTCATGGAACCTCAAATTTCTATCCACCACAACGCCCAGGTCTTTACTGGCAGCTGTTAATGGGACAGGATGATTACCTATAAAATACTGGCCAAAAGGCTGAGGCACAA
>NC_137037.1:22500-246095 GCF_032717465.1 Coenobita brevimanus
GGTAAAAGCTGACGATGACGACCATCACGTGATCCTGACCGACCTGTGAATTACACATGTAATAATTCACCATCAGCGCTGCTGCACTACACTTGTATATATGGTGATTTAGGCAGCTTAAACACTTCAATAACCTTCCAACAATACTGTCAATAACGTCAATATTTACACATAACATAAACCACAAAATAACAATAGTGTCAATAACGTCAATATTTACACATAACATAAACCACAAAATAACAATAGTCAATAACGTCAATATTTACACATAACATAAACCACAAAATAACAATACTGTCAATAACGTCAATATTTACACACAACATAAACCACAAAATAACAATACTGTCAATAACGTCAATATTTACACACAACATAAACCACAAAATAACAATACTGTCAATAACGTCAATATTTACACGTAACATAAACCACAAAATAACAATACTGTCAATAACGTCAATATTTACACACAACATAAACCACAAAATAACAATACTGTCAATAACGTCAATATTTACACGTAACATAAACCACAAAATAACAATACTGTCAATAACGTCAATATTTACACACAACATAAACCACAAAATAACAATACTGTCAATAACGTCAATATTTACACGTAACATAAACCACAAAATAACAATACTGTCAATAACGTCAATATTTACACACAACATAAACCACAAAATAATACTGTCAATGACGTCAATATTTACACATAACATAAACCACAAAATAACAATACTGTCAATAACGTCAATATTTACACATAAAATAAACCACAAAATAACAATACTGTCAATAACGTCAATATTTACACAACATAAACCAGAAAATAACAATACTGTCAATAACGTCAATATTTACATATAACATAAACCACAAAATAACAAGACTCTCAATAACGTCAATATTTACACAACATAAACCACAAAATAACAATACTGTCAATAACGTCAATATTTACACGTAACATAAACCACAAAATAACAATACTGTCAATAACGTCAATATTTACACAACATAAACCACAAAATAACAATACTGTCAATAACGTCAATATTTACACATAACATAAACCACAAAATAACAATACTGTCAATAACGTCAATATTTACACAAAACATAAACCACAAAATAACAATACTGTCAATAACGTCAATATTTACACACAACATAAACCACAAAATAACAATACTGTCAATAACGTCAATATTTACACAACATAAACCACAAAATAACAATACTGTCAATAACGTCAATATTTACACATAACATAAACCACAAAATAACAATACTGTCAATAACGTCAATATTTACACATAACAAACCACAAAATAACAATAGTCAATAACGTCAATATTTACACACAACATAAACCACAAAATAACAATACTGTCAATAACGTCAATATTTACACATAACATAAACCACAAAATAACAATACTGTCAATAACGTCAATATTTACACAACATAAACCACAAAATAACAATAGTCAATAACGTCAATATTTACACAACATAAACCACAAAATAACAATACTGTCAATAACGTCAATATTTACACAACATAAACCACAAAATAACAATACTGTCAATAACGTCAATATTTACACATAACATCAGTGGCGTCACCAGGGGTCAGATTTTTGGGGGGCTGTAGCCCTGGTGTAGGTATAAGGGGGGAGGGCGAGCGAAGCGAGCCTATGCAGCTGGGGGGTACGGGGGGGGCGCTGTAAGCCCCTCGGAAAATTTTCGGAAATTGAGCAGTTTTAGGGGCATTTTTGAGGCCTATAGATGAGAGAGAGAGAGAGAGAGAGAGAGAGAGAGATTTAGCCTACTTTCCCACTCTGTACGTTTAGGACAATATATTTGCAACAATTTTTTTTTTTATGCGAGGAAGAAGGAACCAAAGGCCATGAGCCCGCAGTAACAGTTCCCTCCAAGAGAAAAACAAAATACAACAGAGAGCCAAATTCAAGATCCGATCATTTTGAGATGCCTGGACACACTGCGTTTGAAAGACTGGAGATCATAGGCAGCAGGAAATACAGACAGAGGGAGACAGTTCCAGAGTGGACCTGTTGCATAAATGAAAGACTGGGAGTAACGGTTAACTCTTGCATTAGAGAGCTGGACAGAAAAGGGATGAGAGTTTGCTGCCAGATGGGTGCAACGCGCCCGTCGTAGAGGTGGAGGAATGCAAGCAGACAGTTCAGAGGAGCAGTGACCATTAAAGTAGCGATAGAAAAGAGATAAAGATGCAACATTGCAGCGAAGAGACAGAGGCTGAAGGGAGCCAGTAAGAGGAGGAGAGTTAATGAGACGAAAAGCCTTTGACTCCACCCTATTGAGAAGAGCTGTATGTGGGGAGCCTCCCCACACATGAGAGTTGTACTCCACACAGGGGTGGATAAAACCCCTGTATAGAGTCAATAATTGTGCAGGGGTAAAGAAAGAGTGGAGTCGGCTTAGCACACCCAATCTCTTGGAAGCAGATTTTACAAGAGATGTAATATGATCTTTCCAAGATAAGTCCCGAGTAGATGAAACCCCAAGCATGTTCAAGGATGATGCAGGATTAAGCTGAATATTATTAAACATTAGTGGGTATACCTGTGGAAGATTTTGTCGGGTTGATAGGTGTAAGAACTGAGTCTTAGATGCATTAAAAACAACCATATTATTTTTACCCCAGTCAGAGATACGAGCCAAGTCAGACATTAGGTGTGCTATAGCCTCATCCCTTGTTTGTTGAAGTAACTGCTGAGATGGGCGTTGCAGGAACTGAATGGAAAGGTGAAGGGTGGAGTCATCAGCGTATGAGTGGATAGGGTTAGATGTACAGCTTAGATCATTGATGAATAAAAGGAAGAGAGTTGGTGATAGGACAGAGCCCTGAGGAACACCACTGTTGATAGATCTAGGAGAAGAACGATGGCCGTATACAACAGCAGCTATAGAACGACCAGAAAGGAAGCTATAGATGAAGGCACAGATAGAAGGATAGAAACCGTAGGAGGGCAGTTTGGAAATTAAAGATTTATGCCAGACTCGATCGAAAACCTTTGAGATGTCAAGTGCAATGGCAAAGCTTTCGCCAAAGTCCCGAAAGGAGGATGACCAGGAGTCTGAAAGGTAGGTGAGAAGATCGCCAGTGGAGCATCCCTGACGGAACCCGTACTGACGATCGGAAAGAAGGTTGTGATAGGAAAGATGCCTTAAAATTTTTCTATTGAGAATTGACTCGAAAACTTTTGAAATACAGGACGTTAAAGCAATTGGACGATAGTTGGAGGGTTATGAGTGGTCACCCTTCTTTGGGACTGGCTGAATGAGAGCAAACAATGAGAAATAGCCCAGGCCTAGCCAATTTAAAAATAAATCAATAAAAAATAAAATGACTACTGAAATAGTTTTATATAGGGCTACTTACAAATGTCTGAATGGGTTCAGCTTTGAGGTTATCTGGGGTTGCTTCTGGCACCTCATTCCCAATAACAGCCACTTATTGGCACTCATCTCAGTCATCTTTGGAGGTGCGGGTGCGAAAGAATTTCCTTATGTCACCCTGTCCCTGAGGATTTTTAGATGACCTTTTCATCACTTGAGTGGCTGCTGGCTGATATCCGCAAATGTATTATTGTAGAATAGCCTATATAAAGTGTAATGACATGCAGTTCTGACAGTCGAGTGTCGACTGAACCAACTAAGTACTGCTGACTCTTTGTATAGAGTATAGGCTAGATCTCATATCCGTAAAAACAAAAATGAACAGGTAAAGTGAGGTGGCTAGCAATATACCGGAACGTAGTAACGTCTATACAGCCACTGAAACCAACACATTGAAATAAAACCGAAAACAACACAGGATTTAGCCACAGTTCACAGACACTTCTCAATGTAAACAAACATTCCGAGTTCCGATACTCTGAACATTCGAATTTGTGAAGAATTGCATAGATCAGATATATATTTTAGACTGCATAATCCAATTTTAAAGCTCCGTGATTAATATTTACCATATTACATGTTGTAAATATATGATAAGTCTGATAAATGTAATACAATCTTGCATTCTTTGTGCAATAAATATATTTCAAAGAAAACCAAGCTTGGAAAAAGTATATGGGGAACTAATATATTATAACTATTATGATTTGAGTCATAGGTTTACGTAAATTGTGAATAACTAATCACATTATATAGCTATAAATAATATTGTATTAAACTAATATGGATGCACGAATAAAAGTGGATTGGCGGTAGGGGGTTGGGGGAAAGTTAGGTGGGTCAATGCCGAGCTACAGCATACTATGTAAGCTGGTGATTTTTTATTATTATTATTTTGGGGGGCTGCAATTTTGGAAGGGCTGAGTCCTTGATTTGGGGGGGTAAGCCCCCCTAGCCCCCCCCCTGGTGACGCCACTGCATAACATAAACCACAAAATCATCAACCCGAAATTCAATCGTTATCTCGGACACTTCTTGGAGGCTTCGTAATATCCCTTCCTCGGCGATTTATTTTTCCTGCTACACCTTAATATCCTCTAATATGGTGTTAATACAAACTACGACTGTATTAAAAAATATGAATAACGCCCAAGAGCACAGGAAGGTGTAATATGCAAAATAAATTGGTCAGGAAAAGATGCTAAGAATCCTTCCATTTCAACGAGACAACGGCTTAATTTTCAACCCCGACTTGGGAGGCTTCGTAAGACCTCTTCATCAGCGATTTATTGTGCACATTACACCTTAATATTCTATTGTGTGTTACTGAGGCAACTGTGCCGAGATTTAAATTTAAGCCGTAATCTCTCATATAGGAGATTTCGTAACATTTCCTTCTCGGCGAAATATTTTGCATATTCACCTTAATATCCTCTTGTGTGCGATTGATGCAAACTATGGCGATATTAGCAAAGTATAAATATCATACATGCCAACAGAAAAGCCTAATTTGAAAATGAATCGCTAAGGAAAAACTGTTGCGAAGGCCACCATTCCAGCGATATTACGGATTAATTTTCAACTAATTCTGATCGTTCCGTAATACTTCTTCTTCAGCGATTTATTTTGCACCAAACACGTTAATATTCTCTTCTATGTTACTCTGACTTGTAATTGTGCCGACATTAAAGCTCAAGCCGAAATTGACTTGGAGATTCCGGAGTGTGTCTTCCTCGGCGATTACTTGGCGCATAAACCATAAAATCCTCCAGTATGTTATAAATGGAATCTACGTCGATTATAAAAGTGTGAGATAATATGAAAACCAATATTAAAATGTAATATGCAAAATAAATAACCGAGGAAGTGGTACTACGAAATCTCCCATATGAAGGACGATATTTTCAAAACTTGGCGCCGAGCCCAAAGCGACAGCCTCTTCCTTTAGTGTTAATCCAATTTACGCCTCGTTTGTGTGCCGCCATCGCTTATCTCTGGGATTTAAGCCTTATCAGCGGTATCATACAGCTGCCTTACACTTGCTTTGATTTATCCCGTCCATTACACATCAACATTCTCCTGTATGCATCTCTCTCGTCAGTTCCGGTGTAGCGTCATGATCTGTCCCCCTGTCCGCCCCCTACGGCGCATGCGCGGGAGGTTGCCAGAGGCCGCCACAAATATGCCATTTGTTCTCTGATCTCTGTAGGGGTAACATGATCGGAGCCTCTCGCCCTTTGTTTACAAACGGCAAATGGTCATTCCGGCTTCTCATATCATTCGTCTCAAAGCTTTCTCGGGTAGTTTTCGCCCTTAAATTAAATTAGGTTAGGCGGAAAGCAGTAAAAATTCGAATTTCTAAGGTATGAATGAGTTAGGTTGGATAAACATTGTTATAATTAATCATCTGGGGACGAGTTATCTAATCTCTTAGGCGTGAGGATTGCCTTAGCTTTGTATCTTTACAGGGATGAGTCAAGCTCGTACTGTCCCGTGTATTAAACCATTTTTATCATACATATCCTTGAAATTATAAATAGTTTTGGCACGCACTACCTCATTCTGTTGTGCATTCCACTGATCAATTGTCCTATTAGGGAAACTGAATTTCCTTACATCTTTATCCCCTCTCTTTTTATGCTGTATTTTGCAATGTCCTCTTGCTGATGCTTCACACATATGATATATATTCATTTACGTCTATTTTCTGTTCCCCTGATATGCATTTATATAGCATAATCATGTCTCCTCCTCCTCTCCTGCAGCGTTGGTAAATTCAATCTTTCCAGTCTTTCTCAGTAACTTAAATCCCTTAAGCTTGGTACCCATCTTGTAGTGGCCCGTTGTACTTTTTCAATCTTATCTGTGTTTTTTGAGATGAGGATTCCAGACTACTGTGATGCATACTCCAGAGTTGGTCTGATGAATATCTTCCTCAGCATATCTTCATTTATATACGTGAATGCTATTCTCATATTAGCAAGCAGTGTATACATGTTTCTTACCTTCTCACTGATGTGATCATCAGGAGATAGTCTGTTACTGATAATTACTCCTAGGTCCTTCTCCTTTTCTGATATGTGTAGGGTTGATCTTCCTAACTTATAATACCAATCTGGTCTTTTCTCACTTTTACCAAATTTTATTACATGACACTTATCCACATTAAATTCCATTTGCCATTTATTGCTCCATTCATGAAGCTTGTTCCATTCCTCTTGCAGCTCTTTGCAAGAATCTATGTTAGTAATTTTCTTTTGAATTTTTGCATCATCTGCAAACATATTTAGATAGCTTCCTCTCTGCGTTATATATTCACTTTAATACCCACCCAACCCCTTTTAAATGCCATAGACTCAATAAGTGGCTTGGTGCTAGCTTTTCCTTTTCCTTTTTTTTCCAATTATCCAATCCAATCCCTTTACTTTGAGAAATCTTGCATCTCCCTTTAGTTTTGAGAAATCTCACATAAGAGTGTTAGGCAAGTCCGGTATAGTTCAAGTCCAGTCAATGTGAAATAAAAATTAGCCTCTAAATTTCATTTATGGAAAAGTACTTTTAACTCCAAACACTATGAAAACAGTATGCACTCTAGTAGGGTATGCTTAGTGAAGTTTGCTGTTCACACTGTTACAGCACTGCTACTGATTCAATGGATAATGATAAAGTAAAAACCCTTATTAGTTACCTTACTGAGATCACTTCAGATACTAGATGTTATGGGAAATTTAAAAAAAAAAAATCCTAAGTTAGGTTATTCAGCACATTGGGTACATTACTACACATCACTGATTGGCATATTTTAATACCAATCGTTTATTGAAATCTGCACACATGTGCAGTAACATAAACCCTGTCGTGTCCAGTAGCACAGGATATATTTATATACTGTACTATCAGTGGAAATGAATTGAATACAGTAATAAAAAAAAACACACACACAAAAGCTAGCACCAAGCCAATGAAAATATGGCACTGAGGTGGAAGGGGGTTGGGTGGTTATTAAAGTGAAAATATAAGGCTGAGAGATAAGACACATGAAGTACAAGAGGAGGTGAATAATAAGCGCCAGTACCAAGCTAAAACAATGACTACATGGCACTATAATGGAAGAGGGTTTGGTGGGTATTAAAGTGAAAATGTAAGGCAGAGAGGTAAGACAGATAAAGTACAGGAGCAGAGTGGGAAGAGGGGAAGGATGGAGATTAAAGTGCCCCTTTTGCCACAAGCAGGGATACTGAGGAAGTATTCTGTTCCCCCTCCCCATATATCTTCAATACCCACCCAAGTTAGTGCCATATAACTTAGTCATTGAATGGAATTGATTATTAAAAAAAAAAAAAAAAAAAAAAAAGGAAAGAAAGGAAAGCGAGCACCAAGCCAGTCAATGACTATATGGCACTACAATAGGAGTTGGGTGGGTATTAAAGTAAAAATATAAGGCAGAGAGGTGGGACAGATAAAGTACAAGAAGCAGAGAGGGAAAAGAGGAAGGATGAAGATTAAAGTGCCCCTTTTAGACGGTTTTTACGACAAGCAGGGATACTGAGGAGGTATTCTATCCCCCCTCCCCAGGGGAAACTTAGTCATAGAGTGACTTGGTGCTGCCTTTCCTTTTTTTTTTTTTTTTTTTTAATTATTCCATTCCATTTCATTCCATTCCATTCATGAGTCCTTTACTCATCCCTCTTAACCACCTGTGAGGTCTACAAATACCTGTACACTAGTCAAATTTAACACAATGAGAACTACTCAGCTACAGACCAGTATCACTGACCAGTGTTGTAAGATACTAGAAAAGCTGATAAGGGAAGTTTGGGTAAAACATCTAGAACATGGTATGATAAAAGAGAGGCAGTTCGGTTTTAGGAAGGGAAAATCATGTGTACAGAAAAGAGAAGGATAGGTGGACAGTACGGTATCTATTTAGATTTTAAGAAAGCATTTGACAGAGTACCGCACCAAAGACTTTTATGGAAGCTGTACCATCAAGGAGGTATCCAAGGCAATCTCCACTGTTGGATGCAGGATTTTCTCAGGAAAAGGAAATGAGAACAATATTAAGGGGGAATTACTCATCATGGAGGAAGTGACCAGCGGAGTTCCACAGGGCTCAGTTATGTTTTTAGTATATATAAATGGCATAGACAATAATATTGGAAATGGAAGCTATCTAAATATGTTTGCAGATGATGCAAAAATTCAAAAGAAAATTACTAACATAGATTCTTGCAAAGAGCTGCAAGAGGAATGGAACAAGCTTCATGAATGGAGCAATAAATGGCAAATGGAATTTAATGTGGATAAGTGTCATGTAATAAAATTTGGTAAAAGTGAGAAAAGACCAGATTGGTATTATAAGTTAGGAAGATCAACCCTACACATATCAGAAAAGGAGAAGGACCTAGGAGTAATTATCAGTAACAGACTATCTCCTGATGATCACATCAGTGAGAAGGTAAGAAACATGTATACACTGCTTGCTAATATGAGAATAGCATTCACGTATATAAATGAAGATATGCTGAGGAAGATATTCATCAGACCAACTCTGGAGTATGCATCACAGTAGTCTGGAATCCTCATCTCAAAAAACACAGATAAGATTGAAAAAGTACAACGGGCCACTACAAGATGGGTACCAAGCTTAAGGGATTTAAGTTACTGAGAAAGACTGGAAAGATTGAATTTACCAACGCTGCAGGAGAGGAGGAGGAGACATGATTATGCTATATAAATGCATATCAGGGGAACAGAAAATAGACGTAAATGAATATATATCATATGTGTGAAGCATCAGCAAGAGGACATTGCAAAATACAGCATAAAAAGAGAGGGGATAAAGATGTAAGGAAATTCAGTTTCCCTAATAGGACAATTGATCAGTGGAATGCACAACAGAATGAGGTAGTGCGTGCCAAAACTATTTATAATTTCAAGGATATGTATGATAAAAATGGTTTAATACACGGGACAGTACGAGCTTGACTCATCCCTGTAAAGATACAAAGCTAAGGCAATCCTCACGCCTAAGAGATTAGATAACTCGTCCCCAGATGATTAATTATATCTATGCTTATCCAACCTAACTCATTCATACCTTAGAAATTCGAATTTTTACTGCTTTCCGCCTAATCTAATTTAATTTAAGGGCGGAAACTACCCGAGAAAGCTTTGAGACGAATGATATGAGAAGCCGGAATGACCATTTGCCGTTTGTAAACAAAGGGCGAGAGGCTCCGATCATGTTACCCCTACAGAGATCAGAGAACAAATGGCATATTTGTGGCGGCCTCTGGCAACCTCCCGCGCATGCGCCGTAGGGGGCGGACAGGGGGACAGATCATAAAAGGCGTTTTTTGTAGCACCTCGGAAAGTCAAAGGGGTTTGAGATTCCGCTGTTGGAAAGTCAAACTCCTCACCGAGGAGTCTGCCTCTGCAGTGGTGCATACCCAAACTACCAATCAGCGTGTTGTGTAGCGGAGTGTAGCCAGTTAGGGAGTTTAGCATGGTGTTTAATTCGCAATACCAGAAGATAACTATTCATTTTTTATATTATAATCATAACAAATAATCATGTTAATGAATATATGACAATAAGGAATTCTAACAATGTACTTTATTACGAAAATCAATCAATTGAAATGTTCCGTCTCGCACCAGCTCGCACCTCCAGCCTCAAAATGGCCGACGCGTCCAATGAATTGACTGTGGTTTTGGCTTCGTTTCAACGAAAGTACAGAATTACAAATTTCTTACGTAACGTCTCAGTCAGTCATAAGTATTTTCATGTTATGTGTTTTTTGAGGGATATAGATGCATTTCCAAATCGTGAAATGTGCTTGGATCCCCAAAATTTTCCAGTTTATCATACGTCTTACCGCAGGAACTGCAGCCATTGAAACAAGTTTACAAATCCACCGCGAGGTTGGGCTTACTTGAAAAGAATAGGAGAGTAAATGGTTTCTACTGGCCTTAATTTCTGCTTCGGAATGGAACGAAATTGTAAGTAATGCTCCTACGTTTATCTTAGGAGCATAAAATGTCATTATGAAAAAGCTGTCATCTCATTTCCTTGCAGACTGGCTGTGTACGACAGTTCTTCCAGGGCTCACAGTGCTCGTTCGTCTGGCTGTGCTATTGCTTAGCGTTCTGTAAACTCCAACAGCGGAAACCCAAACCCTTTTGACTTTCCGAGGCGCTACAAAAAACGCCTAAAGCTACATCGGCACACTATACAATGCCACACTGAGACACTGTTCACACACTGCACAATCGTCACTGTTCAGCACACTGTACACCACTATTAACACTCTGGCGCTTTTATATTAACCCCAGGAGACACGCTCACGCAACAACGGGGGGGGGGGGGGGTTAGTCATTCGCCAGTTAACTTCACGCGTGGAAGCCAGTACAGCCCATATATTGTTCCTTTTTCACTGCACCATGGGGGTGAGTCACTGCACTAAGTCTGGTATAGGATGTGTTAATGATACAATCCGTGTAGATCCTTACTTTAATGGGCTATGGCCACTGTTAACAGAGTAGGTACAAACTGACTGCGTATTTACCGGACGGCAGCTTATTCGTGACTGATCTGGTGGTGGTGATCACAGAGTTATACATATAGAGCGCGCGTCCCTGTGTTGTGGTATGGGCGATAAGTGAAGCCAGCGGGCCCGGCGCGGCGGCCATCTTAGGATGCCCACTCTACCCAGTCCCGACCTTCCCGTACAGCTCATCATAATTCACAAATACTAACCTTTCCCGAGTGTTTTTTGCATTATATCCTGATGTAAATAGATAGAGCAGTTATCAATATAATTACTTTAGCTATTTTAAGCCTTTTCTCCATTACTCTTGCGCTCTGAATGAAGTGAGAAGAAAAGTTATTCCCGGTCCCCTTACCTTGTCTCTACGCACCATTTTACTTTGGATACACAAAAATCAACGATTAGAAGCGAACATATACCAATTTATTAATAGCATTACATTAATTGAGTGGATGGTGAGTGCCCTCACTTACTGGTTCTTAAATAATACTAACTTAGTGTTTTCCTAACATAACAGCCTCTTACTTTAGCAGTGGTTGCTTTTGCAAGATGATGCAAACGTATCTTGCAATATGCAAGCACCACTGCTTTAATAAGAGAAAAAAATGTGATTATCAAGTGAACATTCAAACATATGGGAATCATGTGTTTTAAATGCAGTGCTACCAGTCTCTTTCAATACAGAATATGCAACTAGAGAGGAAATTCTGGGAATGTTACGTAGCTCTTTGTCATGACTTTTCAACATTTTCTGAAATATTTTCTCTGTTGATCTGCAGACAGACACAGCACTCATAGAGGGCTTTATCAAGCCGCCTTTGTCCTTAACCAGTATCAATGCACAACTTTTATCATTGTTCTTAATTTCTGTTGCTGTAAGTGCAGACAAGCAGTCTGGACATGAAATATTTCTCTTTACCATTTTAACTGCATATCCGGCAATGTAACCTACTGCAGCTTCCTTATAATCTGACACATCTGTAAAGTTTGGACAGTCTACATAATCATGATCTTCTTGGGCAGGACTGCGATGAATGATATCATATCTTCTTGCCATCATAATATCTTCAGTTTTATCCTCTAAAGTTTTCTTCATGACACTGCTAGATGTTGCAGATGTGAGCACTTCAGTGAGGTCTTGTGCAGAGACATTCCCGTTTGACGTTTTTATTTCATGCCTCAGAAGGAGTCTCTTGTATGCTGCCATGAGGTTTAACGCAGAAGGGTTATTTCGAAAGCCACCAGATGCTCGAATTGCACAGAAAAAGAGTTCTAAGTTATCCTGTGACAGCTTATACGTTAGAAAGTACTGGAGTGGCTTATTTACACCTACAAACTGTTTATAAAGTGCCTGAGCACTCTTAATGGCAGCCAAAAAAACAATGAAAGGTGTCTTTCTAGAAGTTTTGTACATGAGGATGTCATCAGAATTAGTGATAGTCATTAGATAAGCAAATGCTTGATCTAAGAATGACATTGAAACTACTTCTGTCTCAGGTTGAAGTGCTGCTTTCATTCCTCTAGCAAATTTGTTTCTCGAGTTCAGTACATCAAAAAGTTTATCAGCCATTTGCAGAAATTTAACTGTACCCTGACAATCCTTAAACTGTGGGAGATGTAATGAATCCCGACAGAAGATTAATGCATCTGCTACACTAGAACTCAGTGTTTGCGCAGCAAGTTTTTACTTTCATCTTTTGAGTGTGCCATGAAAGATGGATATCCCTGAGTTTATTTCCTAAATGAAGGCCCTCCTCTTCTTGAAGTTGATGCAGTGCTTGAATATATTTCCATTCTATTTTATTTCCTGATCACAGAGAAACGAGAACATCTTACCTGTTTTGAATTGAGCGTGAGACTGGGCATCCCAATATGGCCGCTGAGCCACCTTCCGGTTGCGTCACTTTCAAACCAGGGTGGCGCACTCTATATGTATAACTCTGTGGTGGTGATACCACTTCCGGTATGACGCATGCCAGACGTATGACATGTGTCGAGAGTATCTTATATCATCCCACAGCTTGTATGTGTAATGTGTATGTAATCATAGATGTTATATAATTAACCCACATGATCTACACAACCTCTTCCCTTCCTAAAGCCTCCCTGTTCTTCTCCAACTTATTTCTTCCTGTTCTTCTCCTGAAATCAATTATCAACCTTTTCGGGGATGATGGGGGGATTGAGGGACATTCATGTATCCTGGCACTGCAGACGCCAGGCTTGGTGCTGCCTCGTAAAGGCATCCGTCTGCTTCACCTACCTCATGTACAAAGTACTAAGACTTCTGTTTTGCTATAAATCAATGCTGTAAAATTCAAGTACTGATAAACAAGCTAACAGTCCACAGCGCATTAAAGTTTTGGAAATGATGCTCTGCTGTTGATTCTGAAGACGATGTTACGTGACACAGACGACAATCCAGATCACCAGAGTATTTTTTCTGTATTCTATCTTGAGAGGAATCAATGGGGAAAATGTGTCCTCAGAGATACTGTTTGTGGACATCGTTGGAACATAAAAACACATTAACGTAACGCCGACACAAGATTATAAACACCACCAATGGTCAGAAACACCACCTCATGTTTATTAATACTCAACATGAAACAGTACATTAAGACAGCCTTATACTGCAGTCTACACTCCATATAAAACAGTATATAACTAGAATGGCACTCAGTACAGCGCATACCTCCGCCCACGCCTTATCTCGCAACGTTAAAGAAAGTGAAAAAAAATTCCTGGATCCGCACCTTTACCTGGATCCGCATCAAAATTTAATGGAGTGTATTCAAGGACAAGGTCCATTCTTCTACCAGGTTTCGTAGAAATCCGTCCACTAGTGTTTGTGTAATCTTGCTCACAAACCAACCAACAAGCAAACAAACGGATGGGGCTAAAAACGTAACCTCCTTGGCGGAGGTAATAACAATACACAAGAAAGCCTTAAACTACACTCTGCACTTCACATGAATCTGTAAAAAGAGATACTAGGTCCAAGTTACTTAAGGATAACACATGAGGTAGGGGGACATATTCTAGTCAAACAATATGGATAAAAAATGAGCTATTAAAAGTCAGGATATTTACGTATACCGGTAACATATGGGGTAGGGTGACATATTCTATTTAGACAGAATAAACATTAATTATTGAAATTAAAAAAATTTTGGTGTAACGCATGAGACAGGTTGACACTCCATTCAAACTCAACATATCTCACAGATACAGTAGCCTACCTCCTAGCTGCCACACCTCATCTTCCACATACCTGTAAAAGAGAAAATACAGTCGTAAAGGACACACGGTAAGTACGGTAAGTGAAATACCCTGAAAATAACCGAGGGATAAAATAATAGTAAAAGGACATACAATTAACAAAAATAATCAGATATTACAACTTGTTTCATTCCTATGTATCTGGGTTCTTAACAACACAGATTTAAAAAGGGGAAAACGAGGAAAATGGTGCCCGCCCTTACCCACACATCCACATTTGTTAAAGAGTCTGGGTGTTGGCCTGGCTCATCAATGTGTCAACAGTGAAACAATATTTAACATAAATACGTCACTTGAACAGCTTACTATATATGGCTGTCATTTATTGTGGTTATCAGAGGTTGTACGGCAAAGGAATGGACCAGACTCTTACTGGCTTTATACCAGCTGTGTACAACCGTACAAAAAAGTATCGTTACGACGTTTTGCTAAACAATATGACAAACAACGATGGCAGGCAGGGGGCTAGGAAACTGTTGGTACCCCCGCACATCCAACAATGTTGGTTATGCATGGGATACAAGAGGCATTTCCTGTGTCTGAGGTAATAAATGCGTCGATATGAATGTATCAACCCTTCGGAAACAGCAGCCATCGTTGTGTTCGTTACTTATCTATCGGACCCCTGAGTAACGATACTTTTCTGTACAGCTGTACATAATAATACTTAAATGTTTTTATTTTTGGTGTTCTATAAGAAACACATAATTCAGGTTACGACCACACGCACATAGCCATTATCATACTGGATTGCGCCATGTATTATAATCCTGACAGGGTGCGGTCAGCCAGATGTCTCAGCGGGAATCATAAAATTGTTAAGTTGTGAACAGTTCGGTCACAACAAAGCCAACAGAAGCGTAGCTGATGAGAAAATATAGAAACGAAGACTAAAAAACGAGGTGAAAAAGATGTAGAGGAGAATACTATAACGATCACTAGTTTCTTTATCCCTCTGGCGAGGAGGAGGTGGAAGACAGGGTTGATGTAAGGAGTAGGCTAGTGGATAGTGGCGATTCAGTGGTGTGTGTGTGTGATGAGATACCAATAACTGCTCCCCTGCCCTCTCTCCAGCCTTGTCCTCTAATTCCCTCTCGCCAGAGGGATAAAGAAGTTAGCGATCGCGATAGTATAGTACACGCTGAAGGAAGGCCTGGAGCGATGGGAGTATCTGGTATTGCATGGTTATTGTGAGGCTTTACTTCGAGCACTCTCTTCTGGGGTACGGTATACCACAATGTATTGTAGGATTAGGGGTATGGTAAGAGACAGGTAGATACATTATTACTGTAGAAAATGATGACAAAAGAGTGGGGAAAACAGACAGAAAATTGAGGAAATGAAGAAGGAAAGATGATGAAAGACCATGAAGAGTCTACGGTGAGACAGAGAGAGAGAGAAAAAAGATTGAGAGAAAAAAGAAGAAACACATAAACAGGCGTTGATGGATCTAGTCAGTGCAATAGCCACAACACTCAAGCCTGCAAATTGCCCCCAAAACGAGGATAATCCCCTTCCCTCCCCTGTTTTCTCAGATACGGTCAATACCAACAGTGACCAACTTGTGCGAGGTGTGTATGGCCATATATAAATGAGTTCCAACAACTTATACGTCCTGGTCACCAAAGACTTGTCACTTGTAAATGAGTGTACCTTATTCTGCCGTTCTGCTGAGTCGGGTCAGAGGAACTGGACTGTTAAGTTTGAGATATACATACGTGAGGTGAAGACAGGGGCCGTGGTGGCCACACTTGCCTGCTATGTAAGACTTGCTGTGATTTTCAACAACGTCTTTTGATCATAGAAACTGTTTACCTCTGCATTATATACCATTCAATGGTGACGTGTTTTATGCATTCACTGCTCCTGTGAACTCTGCTTGCATCCCTCCATCTATACGACGGGCGCGAAGCACCCGTCTAGCAACAAACTCTCATCCCTTTTCTGACCAGTTCTCTAATGTAAGAGTTAACCGTTACACCAAGTCCTTCACTTATACAACAGTCAACTCTGGAACTGTCTCCCTCTGACTGTATTTCCTACTTCCTATGATCTCCAGGCTTTCAAACAGTGTGTCCAGGCATCTCGAAACGAACGGATCTTGAATTTGGCTCACTTTTGTATTGTTTGCGTTTTTTCCCTGGAAGGAACGGCTTGCGGGCTCCTGGCCTTTGGTTCCTTCTTTCTTGCACTAAAAAGAAAAAAAATCAATAATCCTGCAAAAAATGTAGTAAAACCAATGTGATCAAATATTCTTTATAATTAAGTGGAATACTCTGAATCAATGTAAATAACTCTACTTTTAGGAATAATCCTTAGTTAAAAATCATCTTGAATATGATGGGTTAGTGAGATTTATGTACCACATTTCCTACCCAAGTATCAATTTTATATCACGTCCACCATCCAGTTTGGGTAAGAGCATCCTCAAGTTTCAAAAAGTAAACAAATCGAGACATTATCAGGCTGGGTTCTCAATGGCTCTCACTCATTCCAGTCATCCTCCCTCTATATATATCTGACCAAATAACAAGGGATACTCTATGTTAAGGCGATTCCCGGGCCCTTTTAAAAATTAAACCCTGATGGAGAGTGACTGGCCTATGGAGTGGAGTCCGCTAAAGGGTTAACTAAGTCGACTTCGGCTGAGCCTCAGTAAATCGGATTTGGATACCAAGGGGAGGGTGAAATATGGTATGTCAGGTGGAGATCCCACTGTCCAGGTAAATATGACACAAGGCGTGGTATTCTCGTGCAGTTAGGAGGCTTACAACACCTCTCCCGTGCTGATTTATTTCTGATTCTGTTCCGTTACTACTGTACATTCTTGTGTTATTAATGCAATTTTTGTCAACATTAAAAAGATATGAGATGCAAAAAATGTTAAATGGAGTCCGGGAAATCAATCGTTAAGGAGGAGGTGATACCGAGTCTCCTTAACCGACGAGAATACGGGCCAAGGTAATCACGAGGATCTCACTGTATATCATTACTGGTGGTGCATGGTGTTAGGACTTATTATCTGGCCCCAGGAAGCCCTAGCCATAGTAGCTGAAGCTGTCGGGCACAAATTAGTGTACTGGGGTGGGGCAGAACGTGTGTTAGGTTTTATTCTTGTCCCCAGGGAACTCCACCTTTTCCAGCTTAAGCAGTGGGGGCACTAATCAATGTGCTCGGGTGAGATGGCTCTTGACTTCATTAATGGTATGGAAGTACTGTACCATTACCAGGGAAATGAAGTTGCAAGACTGAATGAGAAGAAAAGGAAAGACATTTAGTTTCATTTCATTATTCAACAATCGCTAAAGCAATCCCTGCGTATAATTTAAACAAAAGCGAGGAATATTTTAACAACTCCCATCCAAAGGAAAGAAAATGACATACATTCACTATCCATAAACAAACATGCTGGATGCACTGTACTGTATTACCAAGTTCAACTCTTTCGTTCTATTATATGGTAATATCAGTGTGCTCCATAAGTGGTTGTTATTCTGAATCTTTCCTGTCGGGATCTATGGGAACTGATTGGAAGTGGGAGTTAGGAGGGCGAAGGTTTCAGGGTGGAGGTTTCATTGTTTAACTCTCTTTTCCCTGGTTACATTACCAATGTTAAGTTATTCCCTTAACAATACGCCAATCTGATGGGTAGTGGGAGGGAGGAGTGGAGGCTTCATCGCTTATCTGTCCTCTCCCCAATTACAATATCACTGTTAAAATGCACCCCTAGCAATATGTCATTTTTATGAACTGATTTCGCAGTAATAAATGTTCTTTCTGTAACTGCATGATTTAAGGCTGGAATAATGCTAACTGACCACACAAATGAGTGAACTCATGCATCGCTGCCCATCTCTGTGTGTAGGTGAAGAACGGTTAGGAACTAAGATATTTATTTTCGCTGAGTGACAGTGAGAGAGACAAACGCCAGTACAAAAGAAAGTGAAAGCAAATGATTGTGAAGAATAAACTGCACATTAATCTGTTCGAACGAGGAAGCAGGGCCTAAAATCATCCACCATCACAGTTTAATCTCGCTTACACGCACCCTGTGTCCAGCATAATAAACAAAGTGGGAGCTGCCTTCATGGTGGGGGGCGAGGTACGGTAGTTCATTTGCCTGGCCATTATGTAGTAGTTGTTGTTGCTGTGTATTTGTCTGCCAGGCACGGCCATGGCGAGGCTCCACATGTTTACTGACAACTGACAAGAATATATACATGTTTATAACTTGGGTTCAGAATATACTCACGGCAGAGTACTGAACAAATGGAAAGATATGTAAAGTTTAAAAGTAAAAACAGACTCCTCGTTGTGGTAAAATTTTTCCCTTAAGACCAAAAATGTGCAGATGTTTACGTGTTATAACAAATGATGTTTTAATGCAATTTTTTTTTTATCACTTGTAATTCTGCTCATACATACAGTTTATTCTTTGTTGTGAAAACACTGTTGTGAGGAGAGAAACTGTGAAAATATATATGCTGTGGAACCAGATGCATGTGGTGTGTCGAACTTTGTAAGGTGGTATTACAGTAAAGGGCAGAGGTGGTGGGTGAATTGTGTTTTGGATGGTACTAATATAGTCTAAGACATTAAATGTTATCAAAATGAAAATAAATATTAAAGAATATAATTTTTTTCTTATAACCTGTTCAAGTACACTGAAAAAGTAAATAAGTAAGATTTCAATGCAACCATATGAAGTAATCAATAGGCTGCATCACACATTAAACTTACTCCATTTTTATATCACTTTCCACTAGCAATAAACGAAGTAAAGAGCCGGTCTCCCACAATACTCTAAGGCTCCTAATGTGGCAGATATATTAGAGAGAGAGAGAGAGAGAGAGAGTGTTAGTGGTGGGTACTGTGGCTCTTCATGTCAACATCCCTCATCATTACCTGTCTCTTTCCACCACAGTCCGTCTCCCGTCCACACCCTGTCTCTCTCTATCACAATTGCAGCACAACAGGTTACACAGCAGAACCTCCCACCACACGCTCAGCTCCTCGCACTTTACCAATGATCGTAAAGGATGCTACAAACCCCGTCCAGATGGTATCACGGCGGGTGAGGTTGTAAATCTAGGGACAGATTAGTGGCTTTGATATCGGCGCCAGTACAAAGGGACTTGACGTTTGTATATCAGAAATACTACACCAAATGTGAACTGTCCTTCATTTGGCTGGCGGTCTTAACGTTACCTCTTGCTGCAGTTACAGTATACTAGTTCACCAAGTGGGAATCGTTCTTCATCAGGCTGGAGGCAGTTAATGTCACCTCCTGCTGCAGTTATCGATGGAACTTCAATGCAGAGTGATGGCAGTGAGAGACCGGCGCTGACAGACATGCTACGGCACTAAAGCTGGATGCATTGTTAAATGGTTCTGCAATAGTCATGCGGTGCGACCACCACCCTTCCCTACTAAAATTTTAACACAAAATAAAACATACCGGTACAAACCCACACTACAATGCAGCCCCCAGATCACAACACACTTACCAGATGGAACAAACTATCTGAACACAGATAGTCCTTCAACAGAACCCCAACAAAAGACCTCTGGAAGCGACCAGTAGAAGTCAGTGGTTTCTTGAGGTTCACTGGGTTCACGAGATGAGCCTGGGGTTTCAACTACAGCAGCAACAATCTACTGTCAATCTTTTGCGTGTCGAAGCTCATATCAAGATTAACGTGAAAACCTTTCGTGTTTGTTTGCTTATGAGACAATGAAAGACGGTCCATCTCACCAGTTTCTATAGATAATTTAGTAGTACTGGGAACTGCTGAGTGACAATGCTTCATCGTAGGCAAAGAAAATTACCAGCTTGAATTATCGTGTGCATCTCTTCTATTACGTCACCGTCAGTTGCTCCGCCACCTGCAAGTATCACGTACTCTACGCTGCAACGCCTCTCTCTCTCTCTCTCTCTCTCTCTCTCTCTCTACGTACCCAGCATCCACCTAACCTTCGAGTCAAAAGGCAATGATGCGTGAAGAGGTAGAGACTCATAGTCATGTAATGGGGAGGTGGTGAGGAGTTTTTGTGATGTTAACTGTGTGTGTGTGTGTGTGTGTGTGTGTGTGTGTGTGTGAAGGCTTGAGGAAGAGTTTTTGCTTATCGCGGTCTTCCTGTCTTATCGGTGCACTGTGTACAAGCCGGAGAAGGGAAGGGGAGAAAGAGAGGAGTAATAACACAGCATTTTAATTTACTTTAACACTGGTCCTAAATGATAATAATAATTTACTGCAACAACGAAAAGACACAAATATTATCTAGTTCTTGACATCTGCCATGATTAATAGGTTATGTACCAGAGTCCTTTTACTGCCACACCCACAACAGTTGCAATGGAGTCCTGCAGCAATGGAGTGGTTCAGGGGACATGTACCAGATGTGTCAATACTTACATCAGTACCAAACATAAGACGTCTGCTTTCCTTTCAGCACGAGATCAGTGCGATTATGTGGCCTTGACGGAGAATCCCCTAATGGTCTGATACACGAAACGTACAGCGAGTGGGTGACCTTATTGCGGTAGCTACACACACAAACACACACACACATGGCTGCATAGGGTACGTCACATGAGCACACAATCATCCCCGTTCCTCTCCACTCTACCTACCCCGCGGCCGAGGCGGTGGTGGTGGCAGGGTAGTGTTGGGGATGGTTGGGGGTGGGGTACAAAGTGTGCATATTAATAAAATTACGTACAACTAATTTCTGAACGGTACTAAAGGGCACGCCCTCCCTCCCACCAGCAACCAACAGCCCTTCCAGGTGAAGCAGGAAGTAAAAGAGAGGACAGCAATGCAATGAAGGAAAAAAAAAAAAAACATAACTACAATAAAGGACAATGTCGCGGCCGGACACTAACTTTGCCTGTGTTGACACTGCCTGCAAGTTCACTCCATTCACAAGACACCCGGCCAGGCACGAAGGCAGGGAGAAAGGCAGAAGGGAGACAGGTAGCTCGCATAACTAAGAATCTGGTATGCTATATATGTCATGCAGGGAGGCGGAAATACTGGTAGGCATGTATGCAGTGAGACCGATGATGAAGGTAGTGCACAAAGGATGCTTGACCCGTTTTTGTTGTGGCATGCGCGCGCGCGCACACGCACACACACACACACACACACACACACACACACACACACACACACACACATCTCTTTGCCTTACCATGCTGTCTCTATCACACCCACATGTTCCACACAGCCTCATAAAACAACGGCCATCTCATTTTTAGTCTTGTGGTTTTAGATAAAATTTCCCCTTGACACGTCACTAACTTGCTATCAAGCATGATGAGATACTGTCTCCACAGTCTGCCCCCGTCCCTCCCCACCGTGTTTCACACATTCATCATTTATTTATTATGTGCTGTAGTCTTTCTGGGAATTCTATGGCTTGATATTTACACCAGTATCAATTCACTTACGAAGGAACCCTAATTCAGTGTTAGTACATCTGTTTACTGGTACAAAATTCCTTGCTTCAGTATAGGCTAATCAAAATGGATAGAGTACCTATGTAAGGTCCTCGCCACCCACCATCAATCGTGCATTTAATAATGTTCACTCCCCCACATATCCCTTCCCTATCCCCCAGGCCACTACCAAACTCGACCATGAAAGTCCAGGGTCGTGACGGAAACTAAATGATTATTTTTCAAGCTGTAATTTTATTAAATAATATCCCGCAATGAAGGGTAATGGGTGGAGCCTGACAGAGTGCAGGTGTTATAACATATCCTGCCAGGTCAGAGCCAGCCTGGGTATTTTGGCCTGGGAAAGATTAAAGCAAGAGCCACTGTGCCGTCCCTCTCTGCTGCCCCAGCTTGACCATAAACAGACAGGCGTGGCTCAGTACCACTAACCCAGACACACCACACTACAACACAGCACACCATTAACACTACATCACACACCATACCACACCACACCACACAACACCCCACTCCACCCACCACGCCACTCCACCCCAACCCACAACACCACACACCCCACTCCATCCCACCCCACCACACCACACTCCACCACATCCCACCACACCACATCACACCACCACACACCATACCATACCTGATCATATCACACACACTCCACTACACCACCATTAACCCGTCCCTCTCTGCTACACCACCTTGACCATAAACAAACAAGCTAGGCTAAGTAACTAATCTAAATCTCTCACCCTGCTACATCATTGCCATACCTTGCCACATCACCGCTACACTTTACCACAGCTACGCCTCACCTGCAACAGAAAAACACATTAGAAATACAAATATAAGACAGCTAATTCTATACCAACTACGTAACATAACAATAGCAGAAAAATACAATACTTAGCTATACGACAAACATACATAAAACCTACACACCCTCGCTCTACTTATAATTCACGCACACGAATCAGGAAATTGACACAACTTTCCACAGATATATAAATATATAAAAAAAAAAAAACACCCAGGAACACTACTACTCTGTCGATATTGAAAAAAAAAAAAAAAAAAAAAAATCAGCTTAGTTAATACCGTTCCCAGCGTTCGGGGCTTGACGGAACAGCATCGACACAGCCACAGCAATGTTGCTTTGAAATATGTGGAAAGTTACTTCATTCTACAGCGCATCGTGTAGGAATATACCACAAGAATTATACTGTCGGTTCAGTTCACAGTCGTCAAACATCCAGTCTTTCAACAAGAGATTCTTACCATCAGCATAATACAGCACTGAAGGACAAGTAGTACCCCCGTCGTGAGCATCTCCGAGTCAATACATAATGCATGGTACGGTCAACACGAGGTGAATGGGTGGGAGTGGGTGAAGTGATACTGGTGACTGGCATGAGTCATTCCAGGCCACATTAGCACCGATGCGCCACTGAAACCTGATACCGGTACCTCATACAGTGCTTTCTGATCCTTCATTGAAATAATACAAGGCTTCATTTTTACGTGCATTATGAGGGCGGCAAGTTAATTTAAAATCATACTACTTACTATTATCATCGCTGTGAATGTGACAGTTCCGCCAACTAAGTAGACCCAATCTTGCTGTCCTTAAATCAGCAATAATCAACATCACTGCCTCCACATTTCATCATTAATTTCTGATCTCAGGTTGGAATAATACTGTTGTTTTACCAACATAAGAGGTTAGGAAGGTAATTTATGGCCATATTACCCGATTTATATATATAATCATTAACGGAGATCGGATGCTACGAGAGTGGATAATAAGACCCTCATAATCCTGCTGCTAATGATATAATTAATGGGCAACTGCTAAGAGTTGGTAATGATGCTGATAAATATAATGGATGGTAAGTCTTTCATCTTGCTGCTGGTAATGATGTAATTAACGCATTACGGTAACGTGTTGGTACTGTTGATGTTAACTTCGGCACTGAGTTGCTACACACCTGCGGAAAAACACAACTCATTTACAGGGTCAAAATCTGTTTTTATATAAGCCATAAACTTACCTGTTTCTGCCTTTCCCGTTTAATGACCCAACAACAGAATTAATTACTCAATAACAAGGTGGTTAATTATATAGCATGAAGGGCCACTAAGTCTCAAAGGGTGCAGCATCCACGCCGTACGGTACAACTGGTTAATGGGTCCAGCATTTAACTTTACGCTGCGAATTATGGTACCTCATTCTTCTGACCCTCAACCCGTCTACCAACTTCGGCTCAAATCGGATAAAAACTGAGTTGACTTTGTCCTGTGACTTGATTCTTGACCTACTGTTCCCAAAATCCTTCCCCCATGTTATAAGGTCGAACACTTAACATTGCTATGTGACCTTGACCTCTGACGGATTGTTCACAAAATTTACTACACACGTCCTTGCCTTACCATCAAGCCGTTCACAAATTTTTATACAAATCAGAGAAAAAAGATTTAAGTTGATCCTGCCACGTGCCCTTGACCTCTGAACTCTTGTTCTAAGTTAAAGGTCAACCCCTTGGCTGATCCTCAACCTCTCTACTAAATTTGGTTCATATGAAGTCAAAACTGTTTAATTACCTCACTCGTACACAGACATACACAGTTCGAACTCTGACCTTCCTCTATGAATGTGGTTTTTGATTGGACGTTTTCCAAAAACAATTCCTTCACCCTTGGCTAACCCTCAACCCTGCTACCAAGTTTGATATATTTCGGATAAAAACTGTTAAAATTGACATTGCCATGTGGCTTTAAGCTTTGAGCTATTATGCTGAAAACAACAACAGGTCAGCCCCTTGTCTGACCCTCAATCCTTCCACCAAGTTTGGTCAAAATTGGATACAAACTACTTGAGTTATCTCCCCCCTCTCTCTCTCTCTCTCTCTCTCTCTCTCTCTCTCTCTCTCTCTCTCTCTCTCACACACACACACACACACACACACACACACACACACACACACACAAACACACACACACACACACACTTCAAGTCCGCTGACAGTCATCTCCAACTTACTCGGTTCGCTGGGAGTCCATTACTCTTTACCCCAGCCATCTGGTGACATGCCTTTTACTTTCGTCTTGCCATCTCCAGACGATCTTAGTTAGCTAGGGGGAGACCTAATGAACTGGAGAGGTTAGATATAGCCTTATTTAACCTCGCCACTGAAAAAAGAACGTTTCTTAATTTGCATGAAATTGTCTGGTGGGAACCTAGGGTAATTAAAAAGAGATATCACCGTACTGAAGGGAATCACCTGTACACTATTCCTGTCACCCAGTGCCTGTCAGACTCCCTTCCCCCACAACTGACAGCACCCCAGCAAGGTGCGAGTCACGCGAGGATAAATGTTAGTATTGAGACATTTTGCTAGATGATCATATTACTGGGAGATCTTGACTATACGACTCATCTTTCACCTTGCTTCTCAATCCACCCTCCTCCCCATCCAGTTTCTCTCACTCCTGTCTTCTTGTTCCACTCAATCTTAATTCATTTGCTTCCCCCCCCCCCCAGACCCTACCATGTCTCTCCCTACCTCTCCACCTTCACCATTCTCTATATACCTTTTCCATATTCTTAAACAGATCACCCCACTTCTACTGTTCTCTGCTCACCTCATCCCTACCCCTCTCTCCCTCCCCAAATTATACCTCCCTATATTTTTTCCATAACTACCTTCATTCTCATACCTGTTCTTCATCCCTTCATTCCTCCACACACCTCATACATCGTTTCCTCCTCGCCACACCTATCTTACCTCCATAGCCCAACCCAACCCCTTCCCCACCATTCTCTCCATCTCCCCCTCTACCACATTATTAACTCCCAGTGGCATCACTTAACTGATATCCAAGTGTAAGTCAGCATTAAAAAAAAAAAAAAAAAAAAAAAAAAAAAAGAGAGAGAGAGAGACTAAGAAAAAGTGACCCCCCCTGGGGGTAGGGGTTTTTTTCAAGAATACTCCCCCAGTATCCCTGCTTGTCGTAAAAGGCGACTAAAAGGGTTGGCGGAGGGTTAGTGTCCCTCCCCGGAAAACAACTAACTAAAAAAACAAACAAGAAGCCTTGGACAAGGACTGACCAAACGTTGACGACCAAGGACCGGACAAAGGACTTGGTAATTGGAACTTGGAATGTAAGGGAAGCAAATGATGAGGTGAAAGAGAGAGATTGTCCAGGTGCTTAAGGGTGCGAAAGTGGATGTATGTGGAATAACTGAAACAAAATGGAGAGGAGAAAGTGTGAGAGAATGGGAGTATGGATGGGGTATATGTGTGCAGGAGTAGGTGAGAATGAGAGGGCAAAGGAAGGAGTATGTATAGTTGTGAGTAAAAGATGGAAGAGGAGCATAAGACAGTATGGATCAGTTGGGTCAAGGATTGTGTGGGTAAAGTTGAAAGTTGGAATACAAATACGGGCGATTGTGTGTGTGTATGCGCCAACGCAAGATCGTGCTAGAAGAGTGAGAGACGAGTTCTGGACAAATGTAGAAGTGTGCATGGAAAAGTTTGGAAGGAATGAGAGAGTGTTTTTGATTGGTGATATGAATGGTAAAGTTGGGAATGTGAAGGTGGATGGAATAGTTGGTGAGTGGGGTGTGCCTGCTGAGGTAGATGAGAATGGGAGTGCGTTAGTGGACATTTGTGCTGGGAGGGGGTTGGTGATAGCCAATACCCTCTTCAGGCATAAAATGATCCACAGGTATACATGGCGAGTGATGAGATGGGTGGTGAACTGAATGAAAGGAAGGCAATGATTGATTATGTGTGTGTGGATGAAAGGATGCGAAGATGTATATTGGATGCAAGAGTTTATAGAGGTTGGGGGAGTGGACTTTCTGACCACTACTTGGTGGTGGCCAGAATTAAAGTTCAAGTAAGATGGAGGAATAGAAGAAGGGACAGACGAGAGGAAGGAGTAGTTGCAAGGAGAGTGGAAAGGTTACAAGAGGATGAGAAAAAGGCAGAGTATAAGAGAGAAGTGGAGGAACGATTGGGCAAATATGAATTGGAGCAGATGGGAGACGTGGAAGGTGTGTGTAGGATATTTACAGAAGAAATATGTGCAGCATGTGATGTGGTGTGTGGAAGGAAGAGAAGACGGAGGGGGGTGCAAGGAACAGCGTGGTGGACTGAAGAGGTGAGACAGGCTGTGGCACAAAAGAAGAAAGCATACAATGAATGGATGAGAAATAGGAGCGTGGAAGAAGTTGAGAGGCAGAAGAGAGAGTTATATGTAGAAAGAAAGAGAGAGGTGAAAAGATTAGTAAGAGAGAGTAAGAAGAGAGTGGATGAGGAATTTGGAAGGAATTTGAGTGTAAAGTGGAGGGACTGTAAGAAAATGTTCTGGAAAGAGGTGAAAAGAGTAAGACAGGGTGGAAGTGAAGTTAGCAGGGGAGTGAAAGATAAAAATGGTAGATTACTAGTGGAGAAGGAAGAAAAAGTGAGCAGATGGAGAGAACACTTTAAGGAATTGTTGAACGTGGAGGATGGAAGTAATGCAAGTATAAGTGGCCGGGGAATGGCTGGGAGAAGGAGGGAGGTGAGAAGACAGGAAGAAATCAGTAGGATAGAAGTTGTGGAAGCAATGAAGAAAGTTAAATCAGGGAAAGCCCCAGGAATTGATGGAGTGTGTGGTGAAATGCTGAAGCATGGGGGAGAGATAGTAGTAGAATGGATGTGGAAGATGTGCAGATTGGCCTGGGAGGAAGGTAGAGTCCCGGAGGATTGGAAGTCAGGTATAATTATTCCCTTGTACAAAGGAAAGGTTGTGTTAGGAAGAATACTGCCACCGTATTCCCTGCGTGTCGTAAAAGGCGACTAAAAGGGGCGGGGAGAGGGGACTAGGGACCCCCTCCTCTGTTTTTTAGTTCCTAAAAAGAGACAGGCCAGAGAAAGGGATGGGGGATGGAGTTATCCCCGTACCCTGAAGATTGGGTCTATGAATGTGCGTGGATGTAGTACGATTGAGGCTAAAAGGGAGGAGATTGGGAGAATGTTTGTGAGAAGAAAGTTGGATGTGTTAGCTTTGAGTGAAACGAAGATGAAAGGGAAGGGGGAATCTATGTTTGGAAGTGTGAATGGAAGATTGTCAGGTGTTGATAGAGGAAGGGCAAGAGAAGGTGTGGCCTTGTTAGTGAGTCCGGAAGTACAGCAGTGTGTGATTGAATGGAAGGAGGTGTCATCGAGACTGATGTGGGTGAAAGCGAAATTTGAACGTGAGTTGTGGGTGTTTGTGAGTGCATATGGGCCTGGTAGTGAAAGGGATGAACAAGAGAGGGAGTCTTTCTGGAATGATGTTGATGAGTGTCTGCAGAGTTTTGGAGCGAATGTGAATGTGGTAATGATGGGAGATCTGAATGCTAGAGTGGGAAATGTAGCAGTTGAAGGCGTAGTTGGTATGCATGGTGTGCCTGGAAGAAATGAAAATGGGGAACGAATGATAGCGATGTGTGTTGAGCGGGAGATGGTGATTGGGAATACGCTGTTTGAGAAGAAAGATATTTATAAGTATACATGGGTGAGACAGGAGGGTGGAAGGGTTGTTGATAGAGCTTTGATGGACTATGTGGTTGTGTCTAGGAATGTAATAGGAAGATTGTTGGATGTGAGAGTTCTAAGAGGGGAGGGTGGAGGTATGTCTGACCACTACCTGGTGGAGGGAAAGTTAAGAGTAGGTAAGAGATGGGTGAGAGCTAGGAGGGTTAGGTGTGGCAGGGAGGTTTTGAAAGTGAGTCAGTTGGATAAAAGAGAGAAAAAGATAGAGTATCAGGAGAAATTGAAAGATGAGTGGAGCGCAGTGAAAGATCGGGAAAATGGCAGCGTGGAGGAGGAATGGCAGTTGTTTAAGAGTGCTGTGGTGGGGCATGCAGAAGAGGTGTGTGGTGTGAGACGTGTGGGTGGTGGTGTAAGAAAAGGAAGTGAATGGTGGTGCGAGGAAGTAAGTATGGCTGTGGCCGAGAAGAGACGTGCATATGAAGTGTGGCTGCAGAGGAAGGATGAGATGTCATATGAAAGGTATAAGGAAAAGAGGAATAGAGCGAGAAGGGCTGTGCGTGATGCTAAAGTGACAGCAGATGAGAGGTGGGGTAGGCGGCTGACAGAGAATTTTCAACAGAATAAGAAAATGTTTTGGAAGGAGGTGAAAAGGGTGCGAAAGGGAGAGTCTGGGAAGGAAGAACGAGTAAAAGCAGAGGATGGAAGGATGTTAATTGAGATGGATGCAGTAAGGAAGAGATGGGCAGAGTATTTTGAAAGATTATTAAATGTAGAGGAGGAAAGGGTGGCTGAGATTGTGGCGGATGGAAGGGTGCAAGGAATAAATGTGTTGGGAGAGTTGAATGATTCTTTGATCACGAAGGAGGAAGTGGAGAAGGCAGTAAAGGAGATGAAAACAGGGAAAGCTGCAGGTATGGATGGGTGTGCTGTGGAATGCCTGAAGGGTGGTGGAGTGACTATTGTTGACTGGTTAGTAAGATTGTTGAATGTGTGCTTTGAGAAAGGTATGGTGCCAATTGACTGGGCAAGTGCTTGTGTGGTCCCATTGTATAAAGGCAAGGGTGATAAGTATGATTGTACTAGCTTTAGGGGTATAAGTCTGTTGAGTGTTGTAGGTAAGGTGTATGGTAGAGTGTTAATTATGAGAGTTAGAGAGGGTACAGAGGGAGTGATTAGTGATGAGCAGTGTGGCTTTAGGAGAGGGAGGGGATGCGTTGATCAGGTGTTTGCTGTGAGACAAGTGTGTGAAAAGTATTTAGCGAAAGGCAAGGATGTGTTTTGGGCATTTATGGATTTAGAGAAAGCGTATGATAGAATTGATAGGGAGGCTTTGTGGACTGTTTTAAGATTGTATGGACTTGATGGTAGGTTACTAAAAGGGGTGAAAAGTTTTTATGTAAATAGTAGAGCATGTGTAAGAGTGGGAAATGCTGTGAGTGATTGGTTTCCTGTGAGAGTGGGGCTGCGACAGGGATGTGTGATGTCACCTTGGTTGTTTAATATTTACATGGATGGTGTTGTAAGGGAGGTGAATGCAAGAGTTTTAGGTGGTCTGAGTCTGGTAAATGTTGATGGTGGAGATTGGAATCTGAAGCAGCTGCTGTTTGCAGATGATACTGCACTGGTGACTGATTCAGAGGAGAGATTGAGACAGTTGGTAGAGGAGTTTGGAAGGGTGTGTGAAAGGAGGAATTTGAAAGTAAATGAGAATGAGAGTAAAGTGATGAAGTGTACGAGGTTGATAGATGGTAGGGGGATGAATATAGTTTTGAATGGTGAGTTGCTTGAGGAGGTAGATTGTTTTAAATATCTAGGGTCACATGTTGCTGTGGATGGAAGAATAGATGCAGAAGTGAAGTTTAGAATAAATGAAGTAGGAAAGGTGCTGGGAGGAAATGAAAAAAGTGTTTAAATGTCGTTCGCTTAGAATGGATGTAAAGAGAAGGCTGTATGAGGGTGTTGTGGTACCGACTGCATTATATGGGGCTGAAACATGGAATATGGGTGTAGCAGAGAGGAAAAGTTTGAATGTAATGGAGATGAGGTGTCTGAGGAGTATGTGTGGAGTGACGCGTATGGATCGGGTGCGAAATGATGAAGTGCGAAGGAGAACTGGAGTTGTTCAGGAGATGGCTGGTAGAGTTGAGCAGAGGGTGTTGCGATGGTTTGGGCATATGGAGAGAATGGATAATGAGCGATTGGTGAAAAAGATAACTAGATCTGATGTGAGAGGTGTAAGGCTGAGAGGAAGACCACGAATAGGATGGATGGATAGTGTGAAGAGAGCGCTGGATGCGAGAGGGATGTCTGTCGAGCAAGGAAGAGTGACTGTGCGTGACAGAAATAAATGGAGAGAAATTGTGAATAAATAAGTGATGACGCAGCCCTGAGGGGATATTCTCCCGCATTTGGTCTGATCAGCTAGTCAGGTCAGGTGCGGGTAAGGGGATGGGTATGTTATGATGTGGCAGGGGTAAACCAGCTCTGCTGTCGGGCCCTGCTGCGGATGTCACTGATTGTATTGCGCAGTTGACCCTTGTGCGGTGTGGTGCGGTGAGGATCTGTCCGTTCTCCCCTTTGGGGCTAAGATGTGAATGAATGTGTTTAAATGGATGAGTAAATGGAGAGTGTGTCGTCCTGTCTCGGCTACCTCCCTTTCCTTGGGGGAAGCAGCCTAGGTATATAGAACAAAGGAAAAGGGGAAAAAGAAGTGTGTGGTAATCATAGGGGCATTTGTCTTCTTAGTATAATAGGAAAAGTGTATGGTAGGATACTTATTGACAGAGTTAGAGAAAGAACAGAGAAATTAGTTGGAGAAGAACAGGGAGGCTTTAGGAAGGGAAGAGGTTGTGTAGATCAGATATTCATTCTCAGATCTTTAGTGGAAAAGTTTCTAGAGATGGGAAAGAAGTTGTATGCGGCTTTCATGGATTTGGAGAAAGCATATGACAGGGTGCATAGACTAGGATTGTGGAAAGTGTTAATAATATATGGAGTAGATGGGAAGTTGTTGAATGCTGTGAAGAGTATGTACGATGGTGCGAAGGCTGCAGTGCGTGTGGATGGTGAACTAAGTGAATTTTTGTCTTTTAAAGTTGGGTTGAAACAGGGATGTGTCAGGTCTCCATGGTTGTTCAATCTGTACATGGATGGGGTAATAAAAGAGGTACAAGGTAGGGTAGTGGATGTTGGAGTGGCCCTGGTGAGAGAGGATAGTGTTTGGAAACTCCCTGTACTGTTGTTTGCAGATGATACTGTGTTGTTGAGTGAAGACGAAGGGGAGCTGCAAGGCTTGGTGGATGAGTTTGAGAGAGTGTGTAAGAAACGGAATCTAAAGGTGAATGTAGAGAAGAGTAAAGTGATGGTCTTTGAGAGAGGTGAAGTCAGTGAATGTACAGCGAGGTTGGATGGTGAGGAATTGGAAAATGTGAGTACGTTTAAGTACTTGGGTAGTGTGATGAGTAAGGATGGAGGTTTGGAAGGTGAAGTGCTTGAAAGGGTACAGCAGGGAAGAAAGGTTGCTGGTTCTTTGAAAGCAGTGATAAGAAACAGGGAAGTGAGCATGGAAGTGAAAGAGTTACTACATGACAGTATTGTGATACCAACTCTAACGTATGGAAGTGAAGCTTGGACATTGTTGGAAGGACACAAGTCAAGAGTGAGAGCAGTGGAAATGAGTTATTTAAGAGGAGCCTGTGGAGTCACATGGAGAGACAGGCTGACCAATGAGGATATAAAGGAGCGTTGTGGTATTGATGTGGATGTGATAGGAAGCGTTATGAGGAACACACTGAGGTGGTTTGGCCATGTGGAGAGGATGGAGGGTGAAAGACTGACGAAGAGAGTGTATGTGAGTGAGGTGGAGGGGGAAAGAGGGAGGGGGAGGCCGAGGATGAGATGGAGAGATGGGGTGGAGAGGTATATGAGAGAGGGGGGTGTGAGTTGGGAGCAGGGGAGTGAAATGGCGGGGGACAGGGCGACTTGGAGGCGATTTGTTTGTGGCCACCCCAAACGGGATTGAGGCGTCTGGCAACAGATAGATAGATAGATAGTTAATGAACCCTGATACCTTCATTTCTGGCATTTACTTCAGAGAGATAGCTTTCTCATTCACTGATGGAAGATTGAGCACATCATAGATATTCTCTCTCTCTCTCTGAATACAAATGGTATAGCATATGCCTAACCATTACCATACCATTAACATAAACAACAACTTCAGGCCTTTCATAAGTACCATCAATAACCCAGAGTGGGCAGGAGAGTATATCTATCAGTGTGCTGCCTCACCCGCTATCGTAGCAGTAACGTCCACATCAAAAACTTAACCCCTTACCAATTTGACGTCTTTTTCAGCTGAATATTATTCATCTTTGGAGAGACTACGGTATTTGAGCTGGAGGAGTTATAGAGAGGGTGGTTCATAAATAGCGCTCCACTAGAGGCTCAAGCGGCAGTATCGTATGTGTTGCGGGGACGGCTCAGTTGGCTGGTGTGGGCGTGGTTGTGGCAGTGGAGTAAGAAATGTATAAACGATTCAGGGTAGATACTGATAACACTGACTGAGACGTCCGCACAACACACAAAAGTATCCCGGCGGAGTGGAAGTGCAGCGTTATACATGGACAACCCTCAGTACTGTCTGCTTATTAGAGATGCTTCCTAACTTGAATAACACAGCTTTGTGGTGGTCTGAATGAAATGAAAAATGCGTCATTGGCTTGAAGGGGTTAGGAGTTTCTGTTCCTACTGAGTACAGATCTCTTACTCTATAAAATCAACACTAGTCATATCTCATCCACTTTATCATTATATATTCTACGTTTCTGGAAAAAAAAATACCACGCTTTGCAGTGTTTGTACTACTGTTCTAAGAAATCTCTCTCTCCTACCCAGCAAAGTCAATTTCTCATCTTCCAGGAAGCCTGGTTGTTGCGAGATCTTTTATACATCATTAGAAAACTTAACACTGTTACCTCTTGTGTACTTACATTATACCCTATAAACTTAATAATACAACCTTCGAACCCCAATTTCCCACAAGCTCAGATCATCCAGCTTCTATTTTGACAGGGTTTATATTATACTAAATCATATTCTTTCTGCACGTTTCCACTACCCAAGGGCTTCCACCTCTCCAATTCTTACATGATTTCAAAGCCAGCAAACTTCCTCTACTGCTTGATAGTGGAAAGAAAAAAACAGTGAGGTGTCATTTGATAGGACGCGAGGTACAGCTGCAGTCAGGGATATCGCTCAACTTTTTTGTCCAACGATTTTGAAACTCTTACAGGATATTCTGAAAAGGCTTTTGGTTTCCAAAGTTCGCATCACTCGGTTTCGAAAGTCACTGCTCACTGTCTCGTAATTAATCGTAAGGATGCAGATTGATATCAGTGCCCGCAATAGTTCATCCCAGGCTGAGGCAGGGAACATTCTGTGGATTAGAGTTTCTTTAAAACAGTCATTGCTGATTCTCCACAAAACCCATCGACATATAATTACTACCCCGCTAACAGTTTCACATCAGTCCTGAATGTGACAGCATTAGCATGTACAGCATGGACGATGGGTATTCTTGATTAATCAGTTGTATAAGAAGGTGTGTGACATGAAGAAGCGCTGCTGGGCCTTAAAGAACGGACTGTTTGGTGTAAGTCGATTCAGCAGCATCAAAAAGAAAAGAATAACTCACTAAGGTAACCCCTTCATACAAGTACTATATGATTCTTCAACACATAGAATTAGTGTTGTCATCTCTGATACAATCAGCCTCAAAATGACCATTAGTTTTGTTACCGCTTGTTTTCTTTTGAACTCCTTTGTACTCCCTTTATGACTTCAAACCATCCATCCCTTCCCTCTCACCAACAGCCGCCACCACGATAACATCTCCCGTAATATGCTATGGATGTTTGGATGTAAATGTCAATGAATATATTATGCCTTTCTTGCCAATTTGAGGAGTAACTGAGGGGGCCGTGGGCAAGGCGAGGTGGGGTGTGTGCTGGCTGATGCAATAACAGGAGGAGGATAGTCAGAGGTAGAGAGATTGAGGAAGAAGTACCTTACTATTGATGAATTTAATAGAGATGATGATGTGTAAAGTAGATGCACAGATGAAGGGAGAGTGAGAGGAAATTTACAATGTGTTGGAGAGGGAGAAAATGAGACAATGGAAGGTGTAGAGTGAAACAGAAAAAGATGAACTAAAACTGAGAGGAGAGTATGAGCTGCTGAAGCTGAAAGAGCGGAGATAGGAGAGATAGGGAGGAAACTGCCTAATGATGCAATGGAGAGAATAGAGGTAGAGACAGAAGGGAAATATGGAGGGTGAAGAAGTCGTCAATATTGATACAGTCAACAGAGGGTCGTTGCTGCAGTGCTCTCAAATTCAAGACACTGTTGACACACACATTAACTGTTCAGCTGCCACCCCTGTACCCTCCTCCACCTGCAACTCTGTCCCTCGTGGCAACCATAATGCAGAGCCATACTCTTACTTCCCAACCCGGCAAGTGACAGTCTTAAGTTTAAATAAAACAAAATATAAAAAATTTATCAACATAATACTTTCGAACCACACCAAGACATAAAACTTTACACATGCAAACTTAAAACACATGCCAACCTAAATAGGGAAGATTAACAACCCTTGCTTATACCGGTACTCTTGTCAAGCTCATATATATATATATATATATATATATATATATATATATATATACACGCAATGGCCGTCCCCCTTACCTAAAAATTACTAACAACAGTGAAGCAGCGTACCAGTACTAAACCAAAATAAAAAAATGGCTTTAAAATGGCGAAATACCATGTGTGAGGACGTACCAAGAATAACGTGGGAACAGGTAACAATACAATGGGAAATAATCAGTACGAATTTAAAAAAGAATAACAAGCACGAAGTGATATATCAGAAACCACGGCAAGAAATTAATGACGACCTGATAAAGACGGCAAGTAGGCTAATGCCAACAGGTTTCTACTGAGGAGAGAAAAATAAGTAAGGAAGAAGCTGAACAGCCACAAGCCTTCGTGACTGAAACAGAGTTCTTCGGTAAATAATTTTATACATTAATTTTTAAGGCGCATCGCGAGAGAGAATTTTTAATATCGAAACACCATTTTAATTCCTCCAAACGTCACACGAGTAAATTCAATCTAGCTAATGGATTAAAAAAAAAAAAAAAAATCTATCATTACAACGCCTACTGTACCGTATAATGACATCTTTCTTTTCCTTTTTCTTTTTTAACTCCATCCAGACGAATTTATTTAGCTGAGTGGAGACCCATCGTGGTGAGAGGCTAGAAATATCACCATTAACTACTAAGATACGATGACGACTTTTCTATCTTATTCTTGCCGTCACCACACAGTACATTTTGCCTACACGAGACCTACCTAGTACTGACAGTTTACCATAATTTTGTTACTGACAGTCGAGTTATCTTTGGGAAATACACAGGTGTACATAAGCACATCAGAGGAGGACCACTGGCTAATAGCGAGGATACTATGATTAAACCAATATCTATGGGAAAACGACTGATAGGGGAACTGTTTTCCCTCACCCACTGTATCTATGGGCATTAACAAAAAGGGGGGGGAGGGGAGGAAGGGCAGGGAAAAGAGTAGAAAACACAATGTCTGTTAGAAACAACAAGGTAATTTTTATAGGAGAGGCAGAAGTGGAAAATAATGCCCTATGTAACCAATAAAATATAAGTCTGGAAATTAAAAGAGAATACACAGTCGGACAATGGTTTAATATCCAAGCAACTGTCTCACTGTGGCCAGCATACAAGTTTGCCCTGAAATACAGAGCGACGAATTAAAAGTTTGGCCCGTCCGGGATTTGAACCCGGGACCTCCTGCACTCAAAGCAGGTATCATACCCCTGCACCAATAGGCCGTACACAGCATAGGCGATAACTAAGCACTGGTCAGGGGCCGGGCTGAGAGATTTAAATACAGAGCTCCACGGAGTAACGACAAACGCACCAAAATCGAAGCCTAGATATAATAAAAGATATTATAATGAGTTTCAGACATATGGTAACTTCCGAGTTCCTTCATGGAGCGCCTCATATTATTTTTATGACAGCTCCAAAGGAAAAAAAATATGTTGTCTAACCTTAATTTTCTCGGCTTATCGATTACAACTCTTTCGATGTTACTTCACGGACCACCTCATTTAAGCTGCCGTAGATAGAGGAAGAGCATTTTCTTCACAGCAAGTTATTCAGGAGTGTGTTAAATAAGCACTAGTGACTAGTCAAAGGGCGGCGTCAGATGCCAGTGTACAAAAAGTAAGAAGAATTTTATGCTTAACCCGTAATAATGCGAAATGTATGGACAAGGAAAGGTTATCTACATGAGGTAAGTGGAGACTGAGAAGAGAAAAACTGAGCACCACGCGGAAAGATAACAGAAAAAGTGTACCGTATTGAGGCAAGCATGATGATTAAATGGATGAGGAGAAGGAATCGAGTTAATGAGAATGAACACAAGGAAAAATGAGAAGATATGAGAATGTTACCAAGGAGAGGAGATAATGAAGATGCAAATTGGAAAGCAGAATAAAGGGTGGAAGATCATTAAGGAAAAAGGAAGCACAAAGGAGTATATGCGGTAGGACGGTCTGGAGAGAGAGAGAGAGAGAGAGAGAGAGGGGGGGGGAACGAAGAGTAGTGATGGGCAGGTTTTGATGTGTTTTGTCATTATCAACCTGGAAGAAATCTGGGACTGAGCGTCTTGAAACATACAAACAGTCGTACCTGTACAACTCCTCGCACTTACTGCTGTGTGTGTGTGTGTGTGTGTGTGTGTGTGTGTGTGTGTGTGTGTGTGTGTGTGTGTGTGTGTGTTGAAGAGAGCGAGCGCAAGAAAAGGTGGGTGTTATGTGTGGTCAAGGGGTACTGAATCGTCCCCCACTCCCCCACCTCTATTATAAGGTGTGTGTGTGTGTGTGTGTGTGTGTGTGTGTGTGTGTGTGTGTGTGTGTGTGTGTGTGTGTGTGTGTGTGTGTGTGTGTGTGTGTGTGTGTGTGTGTGTGTGTGTGTGTGTGTGTGTGTGTGTGTGTGTTTGACAGGAAAGTGATACTGTACTCACCTGAAAAACGACTGCAATATATGCCACTCTATGCCACTCATCTCCTTACTTCTTTCTTCCTGCGTTACTTATTGTTCCTTTCTCATTGCTTCACTTCGTATCACCTTACATTTCTTCCACCATACCTCCTACCACTTTTCTACTCACTACCCTCACCATATACCTGTCATAACTGGTCTTTTCTTTTTATACCCTCAACTCCTACCATTATCGCCGTTCTTTAACTACCCTTTATCTTGTTTTTCCCTTTCACGCTCGTAAAACTGACTGAAAAGCCAAGATAGTATTCTTCCCTCAGACGAAGCTTATCGGGAATCAGGCAGTTGGTAGCGGCGTTAACAACTTCCCTACTGGAACCCTTGCTTAGTCAGGTAATTGTGATCCAGGGCGCCCCTACCCAGATACACAGGCACTTAAAGCTGCTGCCCTCTTGCCTAATGGACAGTTTAAGGGGCCAGACGAAGGGGAAAAAGTGGGAAAGATGGATGCTAAAGGGAGAACCGAAATCTGATGAGGGATGGAGGAATGTGGGAGAGAAAAGACGAAGATGCTGAGGCTGATATAATCAAATTGGGTAGAAACTACTGAGCACGAGTAAAATGTGGATGTCAAAAATTACCTGTTATCGTGTACCACCGGTCTGCCTACATAGATATGGTCCTAATGAAAATAGTCGTGTAGTAATTGATGTGTCAGCAGGTTTAGTTTATGAGTGACTTGCCTGGTGGGCCTGGTATACTCAGGCGCAGCGTGACTCCGCTCTATTAATCATAAACACTAATGAAGGTGTATGTCAGTGGTCATTTGTTAACCAGATCCATGTGCACCATAAGGGATACCCCGGTGAGGCTACTGTATCGCACCGTACCATATTGTACCATACTGTATACCACCATAATGTATTGCAGTCTATCATAACACATACTGCACCATATCGTAAAGCTGAGTACCATATCGAATCATACTGCACCATACCACACCACATCCTTCCCGACACCCGCCACACACCTCGCCAACCGTGCTATAAATAACAATCTGAAACATCTCAATATAATGGATCAGATGAGCTGGCCAAAGAGTGCGAATACATCGAGAGAGAGAGAGAGAGAGAGAGAGAGAGAGAGAGTTTATATCAATAACCACATCCCCACTCTACTCCAGCCTCATCCCCATCCCCACACACTCCCTTACCTCCATCCCCACACGCACCCTTACGCTCACACCACCACTCTCATCCCCACCATCACCACTACCCTTACCCACACCATCGCCTCCATCCCCACCACCACCACAACCCTTATCCATACCCCTATCACCACCACAACCCATCTCCACACCTCCACCACCATCACAACCCTTACCAATACTCTCAACCCCACCCTCAATACCACACTCACTCGCAGTTTTACCCCCACCCTCACATCCACCACTATCCTAATCCACACTCTAATGCCCACCCCCACCCACAGCACCATCCTCATGCTGACCCTCACCCTCATCTTTCAGATATATATTCAATGACATCAAATTCTGAAGGGCTGTGGCGCCACGGAGAACTTTCATCTTGTCCACCATGGATGTCATCATGTAAATGTTGATGGCTGTCATTATGGTTTAGTGACGGTTATTAGACTGCAAGATAAAAGTAAGGATGCACATGTGTGGGATATTCACTGTGCCTTACTCCGATATAAACACACACACACACATACACACACACACACACACACACACACACACACACACACACACACACACACACACATAGTCATCAGCCAAGGGGAAACACACACATTACAGTACCCGGTATAATCTTGTTTTTGTCAGCTACTGGCATATAACCTACTCTGTTTTTTGATATATCAATAACCAGTCAAATACATACCGGTATGAAATTATGGGTCAATCAAACTTGCTAAAGGAAAACTGCATTAGGTACGAATAGCAAAAAATAACATACCGTTTACCGTGACAAACTATTCAGCTATGTTCATGCTACATACTTTTTTTTTTTTTAACCAAAAGACAGGTTTCACGAATTTCACGGGTTACTGAAGGCTATATCTTGCCCTTCTGCTTCGAGGAGGCTCTCCCAAACCTAATGAAATCATCTAGAGAGCATTATTATTATGATGAATACGCGAAAGGGGTGAAGGAGTTAACGTTGTACTCTTAGTACCTCCAGACAAATATATTCAACTTAGGAGAGACTTATCGAGCCGTAAGAAGTAGATATATCATGATTAAACCCTTCAATATATAATACCTTCCCATGCAGAAAAAAATCGTCTTGAGACACCTAGGATAAGGTAAGATATTTTACGTCATTCCACTGAAGGGCATAAATGATGGGATGGAGTGGCAAATATATCAAAATTCATCTTTTTTATTACCAAGCAGAATTTGTCTAAATTATTTCTTAGAGTCATGCATCCTAATTTATGGACCCGTCTCTAGAAAGCGAGAATAAAATACACAATACGTCAACGACCTGAAGAGGTTAAGAGGTAAGGATGAAATGACAAATGTATGGAAACTCTACAAGACTATCTGATTCTGGATTAAATTCCCACCCAGAACTAATTATTAAATAATTACCTACAAAACTATGCTTTTCGATTTATGGAAGCTGTTCTCTCCGTTTGACATTACGGATTTCTCTAAGCTACACAGATCGGTATGGTGTTGGCTTGAACAGAACCTCTTGGTATGATCATCGAAAGGAATGGATTAAATAAGCTTGTTTTTAATGCTCTCACTAGGGATAGTAAAATTTCTTGCAGCTTAGCACAGCCATCGAGTATTAGCCTAAACACTACAGTATCTAAGCTGGAACACCACAGTGGAGGGATGAAGGTAGGGAGGCGATCAAGGCATCAGCTTATAGTGCCATATTTTACCCATTACACTAGGCGCTTAGCTATCCTTCTTTGTTACGGTATATAATTTCTGGCACTTTTACAGCTAAGACTAATGTACTGTATATAATTTCCTTATTCGCAATACTGACTCAATAATTAAACTATAAATGAAGTTTCTGTGGAATATATATTTTTTCCTCTTAACGTTCTGAGATAGCTCACCCAACTGGTAATACTGATACTGTACTGGTTGTCTGGTCATAAATGAGGACAAAATAACTGGTCACTATAACAACAAACCACTCTTATATATATATGATCCGCTAATTAACGTAGAAGTAAAACTGTCACAGAGAGAGAGAGAGAGAGAGAGAGAGAGAGAGAGAGACCTGGATAAACATTGGCATGATAACGAGAAGTAGAATATAAGCTCAGATAAATAAAGTAAAACAAAATAATCACCAGAGGGGCACTCAGTGCAGTGCATCTCTCTGACAAGGGCAACGTAATTTCCAAACCATTCATCATAATGGGTTAGATTTTCTCATCAATGATCAGGGTTTCGCAAAAAGCGTCTTTCGGATCCAGAATCTGTAATACCATCCGGATCGGTCCCAAAAGTCAATCGATTGTTCCCTGGGACATGGGCTATCTACCCACCAAATTTGGTCCAAATCTCTCATGAAATTTTTGAGTAATTCTGCTAACAGACAAACTATCAAACAAATAAAAAACTGGGGTGAACACATACTCTCCTTATCGGAGAGAACAAGACAACAGGGATGTAGGGACGGGCTGATGAAGAGATGGAGCGACAAAATGTAAGTGGGTGGACAGTAGTGGAAATGGATGGGACAGAAAGGGTACAGAAGGAAAGTCAACCAACCCTTTATATGCAAATTTATTACACTACACAACAATACCCACCATTCAGTTAGTAACCAGAGAAGCTTAACCTTACTTACAGAAGCCGGTGGAAAAGTGGAAGGTGGAATCATCAAAATGAAATGCTGGTGGACAAAGAATGCAGCCCAAAAGCTTAACGAATGACATGTCTTGGCGAAAAGACAGAAACCTAAGGAACACCAGTTATCAAAGTTTTACAAACAACTACCATGTTAAAACGTGGCCATAATACAATCACGAAGAAAATTTGTAAGGCGGGTACAGACTGATGCATGGAAGCTGTAGACGGCACCTTTAAAATTCCAAATATGTGCCAGACTTGGCTAATGGACGGAATTGGGTATGACCAACACTAGAGCAAAAATTTACCTACCGAGTACGTTCAGAAAGGTATATGGCCAAGAGTTTGAGAAGAACGGTGAATGACCAGAAAAAGACCTTAACAGGACCATACAGACAATCAGAAAGATGATTATGAGAACGCTTTTTCTATTTAAACCCTTCTGTCAGGGAATTCATAATAAGACAGCAATTTCATGACAGAGCACTAGGATCGAGTCATGAACGACAGCAAACTTCCAGCAAGAGAGAAAGCTGTACATGGTACGAGAATGGGGAAAGATTATGTTCAGGAGGGAGTCAGCCAGGCAGCGCAGATACAGAGAACTAAAGGAGCCTAATCACCAATATACAGCTTGTTAACATAGAGGCCACAGAAGGTAGGAAATACTTCAACAGATGAAATTCTAATAATACGTATTATCTATTATACAGGGAAGGGGGTGAAAGAACACGAAGATGAAAATGATGACGACGACCAACACAACCACCACCTCTCCTCCTATCCTCGATTTACTTCTCTTCCTCATCGCCTCTTGCCTTTCTACCCTCTCCTTCTCTTCCTACTGGTCCTTTTGTATGTCTCATTCTCTCTGTCTAACCTTTCCTTTTCTAACTGAGTTTATCTGTCTTAATCTTCACCTCTGGCACCTGTTATGTTCTTATCGTATATCTTACCCTGACTTACTTAATCTATCTTCCTTTAATCTGGGTGCTTCTGTCTTCATCTATTTACACTATACCCAATTCTGTCTTATTTAGTCTAGTAAACACCTGCCCCTTATTCTGATACAACTTCTCTCTCTCTTTTTTCCCGGATGAAACCTTTGCTTCTGTTGGTCCAGTTTAATTTTACGACCACTGGCTGCCCATCACCATCAATATATATCCTGTGTCTGACTCAAAAATTACTGGTTCTGAAGCAGTAATATTTTTGCGGTGCGTACTCAGTTCCCAAAATTCACTCCGAGTCTTATATTTTGTGACGTCCATTCACTGGTTAATTTAATTCTATAGCGCACCTTCCTTTCTCATGGGTTGTAATGTTTTTGGTGCCTTAGCTTGCAAATTCACTGCCCATGTTCTTATTCTATTGTATTCTTTCAACAGGTTATTAAGCTTCATGGTGAACTTGGGTTGTCTTACTCCTGCCTGTTAACCACTCTACTACTACTCATTCCTGACTTGACCCTCCTATTACTCATTCATTATCCTGTATTCTGGTAGACACATTTGGCCATCTAATTTCTCCTAAGTATTTAACGCAGTACCGGTATAACCCTTTCAGTGGCTCGTTCAGCCAGCACCATACTGATACTCCAACCACTGTTTAATCTCAGATACCATTATACCCTTTCCACTCATCTAGGTTTTGTTACTCACTTCATTCTTTCCGCTACTCGCTTCATTCCTATGTTACTAGCTCTTAATCACCTGAGTCACATTGCCTTCTGCTTACTCAGAGTCTCAGAGCCGTTTTTATGCATGATGAAACTAAATCGCTTCCTAGATTCAATTAATACAATGCTCCCTCGTAACGAAACTCCTATATTGTGGCTGGCCCTGGTACAGTTTTACTTGGAATCAAACAAGTGTGCCAAAACCAAGCAAATACTTTACAAGAGTTGTTGTGCACACTAGGACAAGTAATGCAAAAACTGGTAAGGAAGAATACGTGTAAAGGTGTGAGAGTGTGAGCCAGGTTTCAGGACTCTGGAGTTCTGGCCTAGTCACCTGCTTAAGGATGATGACTTTAGCAATGGTCACAAAGCTTCTACATGTCACTGCAACGATGCTCCCTCCCAAGGTGGACGGTAGGCAACGCCCTATACACATAACATTCCAACAAACGTCACTGTTCACACTGTGGTATTACGTCCTGGGGTCGATGGAAGGCAACCGCCGACAGCCCGACACATAAAGCGTTCTGATAGGCCCAAGTACTCACACTGGTCTTTCTGGCAGAAATGATAACCTGCTCTGACCTAAACCCGCCCGTTACGGCATGAAGCAGCAGTGCATGATAGGTGGGTATTTGGGGTTACAGCATATCCTAAATCACTCAGCAACCTAATGATTACCAACTGAACCTGAGCCAGCTAAACATCAGGATCAAAAGCCATCACCACCAGATAACAGACTTACAGTACCGTACAGGCTAGGGTAAGAAGTGGACTTGTGCACACCATTCTACCCCTGTTACCATACCGATTTGTGCTGGTCAACTGGTCGAGTTAATATGGACTGCCGCTAGGAAAGTGGATGAGGGGAGAAGAATTTGAACACTGACAAGATAAAGGACAGGGTTAAGAGTGTACAAAAGACGACAGACTGGCAGGGAATGTAGAACTATGGTACAATGTTTTTACCCAAGGTCTTGAGAAAGACAGAGGGACAAAAAAATAATAAAGCAGAGTGAATGAAAGGGGACAGGAGAAGGAAGATGCAAAGGGAAAAGAGTAGTCCCTGTCTCTGTGGCCAAGCAGACCAATCAACCGCCAGGCAGGCAACCACCCCAGCAGGGCCGTCCAGTGGAGTGAGTCGCTGCTCCCCTGTGGCAGGCAAGGAGTCAGTGAGGAGGGAAAGAAGGAGAAGAAATACCGTGGAAAATTAAAAGTGAAATGAAAGGATGAGCTTGAGGCAAAGTGATAGAAGGATGAGGGAGTGGAGGGAAGAAACAGAATAAGATAAAGGTAGTGAATGGGGAGGAAGAAAGTGTCAGAAGGAATGAGAGGTGAGGCCCTTCCAACAGCTTCCATTCTTTACAGTCAGACTCTCGTCCCCGTCTAACTAACATCACTAATCTCGTGTAAGTGTTCCCTAACTGATTAACTATACGGCACTCGGCACTATCACGGCATCTCGACATAGCTTAGTCACCCTATCAATACTGCAGTAAGAGTAGGGTGTGGGGAGACGGGGAAGAAAGGAATGAGTGGGACGAAAGAACGGAGAGGGATGGGATTTGGACGGAAGAGAGTGGGGGAGATGGAGAAGATGGGGATGAAGGAAGAGTGGGTGAAAGAGAGGGAAGGAGGTATAGTGGGTGGGACATGGAAGGAGGAAGAGTAGGTGAGTGGGAGAGAGGAAATAGGGGCGAGTCGGGAGGGAGGAAAGAACATCAGAAAGGTTAATGAATGAAAAGTCAAAGAAGTACACCGATTATGCTGTGTACAGAGAAAGACAGGTTTATAAAAGAAGACTCGGAGAAGGAGAGTGAGTATGCTGTCTATGGAGGAAGGAAAGTTGGGTGGGGATTGAGAAGGGGACCAGTGAGTGAAGTGTGACAGAAGGGAGAATAAATGGAAGGGAGATAGGATGGGGAAGGAGGATAAACAAGTGAATGGACTGTGAAGGAAAAAAGCTTGGGTGGAGATCAGGGGAGTAAGGGAGAGTGAGCTGGGTGTGGAAGGGTGACAGATGTGCAGTGATGGAGAATGAGGACCTGGGGGAGGAGGAGACAGGAGACACATTAGTTTAAGTGATGTAAGGAGAAGAGTATGAGGGAGATTTGGAGACATGAGGTGGAAGGTGAATGGAGGAGACAAGAGGAACTGATAGGCTAAATGGAGGAGCAGGAGATTCGGAGACGATACTAGAAATGTTATCTTAATCGTAATTTGATTCTCAGTCTATCATGGTGAGGAGACGGGACCCTCTCTCTCTCTCTCTCTCTCTCTCTCTCTCTCTCTTTCTACATATACCTATATACAGTTAACGCGTTCTAATGCCACAAATTTCAAGTAAGGCAATAATAATAATAATAAAATAGTAGTAGCAGTAGTAAAAATAAATAATAAAAGTACCAGAACAAGGCAAGCAACAAAATCACAACATACCATTAGTAATAATAATGTACACCATCAAACACTCCAGCTTTCCTAACAGACCCGTAACAGTCAATTAACCAATCAGCAAGAAGCAAAATCGATCAATTTTGTCTGGAGGTAATACTGAGCTTTAGGACACTATCACCTCAAGGCTCCCAGGACTCACCCTCAGCTGAATATTGGTTTTCCGTCAGCTGGAGGACAATACTAGAGTAGTCCCGATCATGAGAAGGCTATAGTAACCCTTGTCAACTCTGGTTCCTATGACTCATTATCAACTGAATAAAAATCGTCTAGCGCTGGTTTGAAAAGAATACCTGGTACTGGGGTAATTCCATCCATATGAGGGAATTGCTGCTTAAAACTGTAAATATTTAGTAAATTATAATTTTAGTATGGGGTATACAGACGTCTTTTTCTATAATTTATATATACAATTTTGCAAACGTTTTCTTCCATGATGTTTTCGGCGAAAACTAGGCTACCTCTCATCTGATGCCTACCGGTATTGCTACTACCACTGCTACAAAATAATAATAATAATAATAATAATAATGAGGCAGTAAGACAATGACCCTACCTATAAACATGTTTTCTTGAGAAAAACAACGATACTAATAATTTCCAAATATCCATATTTCCATCATACAACCATCAAAGTAACACTAAGCTGCACAACCTCCAGCCTGCCAATTCCATCACTTGTCTCGTCACACAAGTATCCATCTGCAGTATCAAGATAATTAACTAACGCCAGGCCGATGACAGATCATTTATTGCCCCTTTATATCATTTTTTTTTTTTTTTTTAACCACTGAATTCCGTCACTGCAATTTCCACGTCAAGGGGTTTTACAAGTGTTATATTTGCGCTGTAGCGAGCACATAGGCAGCACACGAGCATTTCATCTTCAAAATACCCTTGGTATTTGTGGCAAATTATAATACAACCTAACCCCACCAACAGTAATGCATAACTGAGGCTTGCCGCTTGCATTCTTGTCGTCGCCAGCGTCGTCAGGTGAAAATGATAGAAATCGGCTAGCTTGGTATCAATAGCAGTTAATAATAAGCCAGACTGAGGGAAATTAAATGAAAAAAAAAAAATGCTACGGGGTTTACAAAACAGTCCGATACGAGATAACTTGTATATTTTTACCCGCTAAACTACATTTAAAACCTTTAGATTTGCAAAATACGCTAAATTTGCAACACTGGTTGGCGCCTAACCACGATGCATAACCATGCACTTCCAGAGGCAACATCAAAGTCGCACTAAATGGCAGCTATTGACTATACAATGATTCTATAAATCAGGTTAAAATGTATAACTTACAGTTAGCCAGTACTGCTTGGGAAATTGTTCATAATACAAATTAACTAATGCAACACTTTAGAACGCTTGGCAGCCTTGATCTACAGCCCCGACGCTGGCCAGCAGAGGTATTATTTTCTTACACTGTTGGGGGGAGGGGAGGGATAGTACGTTATGCGGTGATCATTTATTAGATACATTTCAAGGTCAGTTTGCTGTGGAATGTAATGTTTTTTTTTTTTTTTTACGGTGATTAAATGTTTGGAATATATAAGAGTGAAAGCAACATCCGCTATTACCGTGATTAGTCTTACGACATTTAATATCCAACACGTTAAAGGAACAACTACTGCATACCGAAACATTCGCAAACATATATTCTATGTAAGTGCATTCCAACACTCCCTCCATCACACAGCTTCACGTCAGGCAGATTTCAACTTCATTTAACTGGGATACGAGTACATTTATTATCAAAGACTGTAGAGAAATGAATAACCTGACCGATATCATACTAAACGATATAATACAGTGCTCGTCAGAAGTATTCAGCGATGTCCGCCGGGCGCGCAATACTTATGGCCCAAAAAGAATCACCCCATTTTTGGGGGTAAGAATTGAGCCACAAGTTTGAGCTCCGAGCATGACGTCACGGTAGCCTGAGGCCTTCTGACGCGCTGGTTGGTTCCCGCCTCAGTTGCCCACGGGCTGCCTGAGAGAGAGGAACTCCGCCGAGTGTCCCTCTCAAATTGCGCCATTTTTTACCGAGTGTCCCGCAGTGTTTTGGCCTTCAAAACTTTGTTATGGCACCTATCCGTGAACTATCGAGTGAAATCATATCCCAGATCATTGCTCTAAAGGAGGCAGGCCACCAGACAAAGGAAATTAGTGAATTGGTTGGTGTGGGACGATCGACAGTGCGTCGTTGGTGTGCGCGGTTTCGGGAGGAAAACAGTGGTGAAGTTCCCACAAAGAAACCGAGGTCTGGTAGGCCTAGGAAAACTTCCCCAAGGTCTGTTTATGTTTTAAAACGTGCAGTGGAGTTTAATCCTTGTGTGAGTGCAAGGAAAATTAAGGAGAGCAACCCAGAAGTGTTTGGTGAGGTGTCAGTGAGAACAGTGTCTCGTAGGGTGCATGAGCTTGGTTACACAAGTCACAGGCCTGTGAAAAGCCTCTTCTCTCTAGCAGCCAGAGAATTCGTAGGCTTGCCTTTGCTAATAAATATCTAAATTGGGGTGAGGAGCAATGGTTGTCAGTGTTGTGGTCTGATGAGGCAACGTTTAGTGTTACCTGTAACAGAGGAGCATGCAAAGGTAGTGACCCACTTGACCCACGGTATGTAGAAAGCACAGTTAAACATCCTGATTCACTCATGGTATGGGGTTGTTTTTCAGGGAAGGGTTTGGGGAAGCTTGTTGTACTTCCCAAGAACCTCAGAGTGAATCAGGATGTTTACCTGGAGCTTCTGTGTGATCATTTACCAGACTCCTTCGAGCTAACAGGTGCACGAGTGTTTCAGCAGGACGGTGCACCTGCTCACAAGGCCAAATCGGTCACCAATTGGCTTCGTGACTGCGAGGTATCATTCATGACAGACTGGCCAGGAAATAGCCCAGACCTCAACCCGATTGAAAACCTCTGGTACCTCGTAAAGAAGAGTCTCCAAGGGAAGGACGTGAGCTCTCTGCCTAAGCTGGAAGCCGCCATTCGTGACTCCTGGGACAAAATACCCCTCCAGCACCTCAGGAGCCTCGCCCTTTCACTTCCAAGACGTCTCAGGTCCGTGAAGAAACGTAAAGGCTACCCTACGAAGCACTAAAGGTAAATAAAATGCATTATTTATATGTTTTTTCAATGTTGAAAGGTTTGTTTCTCAGGAGGGACGCAGGGCGCCCCATACTTCTGACGAGCACTGTACAAAGCTTACTCCGAACCTCCCTGTTCGTTCTTTTATCCCTTTCTGCTTCATCTATTGCCTTATTATTATTATTATTATTATTATCATCATTATTATTATTATTATTACGGCATTCCTTTTCATTTCCCAACTTGCCTCATCTTCCATACAGGCCTACATTTTTTTTTTTTTTTTTTTTTTTTTTTACTCCGAACAAAAGCTATCTCGATTTAGCAGGATGTTTCATTGAAGATGTGAATCGTTTCCTTCCAGATTCGACTGTTCTCAAAGTGAATCGGAATCAGAACAATCTTATTGGACTAACAAATGAAGGGAGTATCAGGTTTTGTTTTGGTTTGTTTTTATCGCAGGAAATATATGTAGTTTGTGACTGTGTACCGTATATGGATATTTGGTAAAGATGTCATGTGAGTTGGACTGAATAACAATGGCGGGATTACGGAACACAGCACCCTAGTACTCAGCCAGAGAGAGAGAGAGAGAGAGAGAGACCAGAACCTGTTTAGTCCTGAGTTACTATGACGTAACTGCCTGGTATTGAGGAGATAATGTGACCCCTATCAGATGGTCGTTCATCAGTTTCTGCCATGTTGTAATCATGTATCTTTGCTAAGTATCCTCTCTCTCTCTCTCTCTCTCTCTCTCTCTCTCTCTCATATATATATATGATAAGCCTTCAGAATCTATATATCATATTACTTATAAATGGTACACGATAAAGACATTCATGGTGGTGTCTGCTCACTGGTTATTACTGTAAAGCATCTGAGAAAACAATCTAAGGTAATTTGTTTCTTCATCTTCAACTTCTGTCCCTCTCTGTCTCACACAAATGTAACATTTTTTCTTTTCGCATCACTGTGAAGCAAAAACTTCATGGTTAAGAATACACAATGTTTACTTGTTGCCACTTACAGTATCTTCACCGTCACTAAGAACTTTCATTATACTATGTTTCCCACGATATTAATAAAACTGCTTAGCGTATCAAGAAAAAGATAAGGTCGATGTGATTAAACTGAAGAATTTATTGCCTAGTGCTTCGTGGGCCCAGCAAATCCTGTCATAAAACCCAAACACGGCCAGAATCACTCAGTTTTATCATAGTAACAACTAACAGTGGCCTAGTTAATCGCCACAAACACCACACCACACACCATCATAAACCACTCATCCCATCAGCGTTAATCATCACTTTTTATCTCACCCACTTGCCTGGTATATCACAGAGGCTGCCTACAAACTGAGCTGGCTAGAGAGGCGCTGGCACCACAGAGCTGTTTGGCGACTATTCCGAGATGCTCTCATCCTTCCTTACACTGTTTTCTCAAGTCATTCATCATCCCCCCCTCTCCACCGTTTCCCCATCCTAAGTAATGATAGATACTTAAACACATAAATACATATATTCGTATAGTGATAGATAGACAGATGCATCGGTTAGAGACAGAATTCGACACGTCAGATACCACTATGAGAATGCAGCATGAAGCAGTACCCACCTCTTAAAACCTTCCTTCCTTCCCCCCGACAACAGCCCTTACAACCTTTCCGTAAACACACCAACCACTGGCCACTACCATGTTGACAAATTGGCCACCACTTTACGCTGATGCTGCCATAACATCCTACCCATTTTGGCTGCTCGGCCATTCAAAAGGTTTTGTCAATGGAGTATTGTCTGGCGGGGAGATTATACAGTATAACCTCATCGTTTTTTTAATAGATGATAAGGAGACTAATGTGGGGACAATGGGGTAAGCAGGCAGGAAATAACCAGAGACTAGTGTGATTCTTGCCTTTACTGGTATAATAGGCATTGACGGAGAGCCTACACGTGGTGGCGCTGGGAACCCTGGGTGGTGTGGCTGCAGCGTCCACCTGGTCAAACCACATATTTCCCTACACCTCGAAGTGAGATGGACCCTGGACCGACCCTGGTAAGGCGCTGTGTACCGCAAGGGGGCGCCGGATCCCTACATGGTATTTCTACTGTATTATACCTGTAGGATGGCCCCTCAGAAACATTTGCTTACTTACGGTCGACGGGTCTGTTCGGCCAGACAGAACAGGGTTAAGCAATAACAGCAAGAACTGATATAAAAACCTCAAAACAGTGTTAGAGCCTTCATAAAAACCGTTGGCCACTACAGCCTACTTAAAGCTTAACATTTACACATCCGGAGCTGACGTTTCATGTTGCCCTTTAGAATTAAAAGCTAAAGTAATCAAATGAATAACTATTCAATTTTAACCCTTTTTGTAGGAAGTACGTCCGCGATGATTGGGTCTGACAACCCTAACCAAATTGCTTATATTTACACCTCAATAGAGTAAATATCACCCTTCCTCCTATGATAAGCCACCCTCTGTCATACGCTCTCCCTCATTCCGTCTCTGCCTCAATCTTGGCCTCCCTCACATAGTCCTCCCTGCTCAGTCTCTCCTAAGGTCCGACCACCACAAGGCATTTCTATCTTGTGGACTTAGGAGCCTCCCAATAGCCTCTTCCCTTGCGATATATACTCCTGTTTTCTCATCAACTTCCTTCCTTGCTAAAAATATTTGGAGTTTCGCCTTTTGAATTTTCCCTCTAGAGTTTGGGGACTATTACTGAGGTGAAGAGGAGGTGGAGGAGACAAGGAGAAGAGAAAAGAATGAAGTGAAAAGGAGAAAAGCTGGATTAACTGAGGAAGTCACTTGGGGTAGTGTAACAAACATCGCTTGTTCAGTTCCCCGTAAGTCTCCCTTTCTTACCTCTCTCCCTCTCTCTCTCTCTCACACACACACACACACACACACACACACACACATACAACTAGAATGTTCTCAGAGCGCATACCTCCGTCAGTGCCGTTGCAAGAGCCGGATCAGGATCCAGATCCGCCCCAAAATTTAATAAATTCTTTCTTGGCCCATGGCCCACCCTTCGACAAAATTTCATTGACACTTACTGAGAACTTTTGGAGGTATCGTGTGGACAAACGAACACACAAACACGGGTAAATACATAACCTCCTCCAACTCCGTTGGTGGAGGTATAAAACTCATTGACCTTGTTTGCAATTTGCTACATTAGACCCTTAAGCTTTAAAGAACTGAATTAACAGTCAAAACTTTAGTATATTCACACGATCACACTTGGGCTGGCAGGGAATATATATTAGTGCATGTTATGTTCAGGTGTGCTGATTGCTTCTTTGGTTGGATAGGCAGACACTGAGACAATGTGACAGGCTTGTGAATAATGGAATATAGCTGAGCGATTGAGAGGAAAATGATCAAGAAAATTATTTACGAGTTGCCTGGTGGATGTATCATTGTTTTGTATCTGTGTGCAAGCAAAGGCTTGTTAAGAGGTCAACAACAAAACACTTATCCAGGATTATTAGTTAGAGCGTCGGGGAGTGGAGGAGTGCATGATGCAGGATGGCTTACACTGCCTCACATTACTTACACTCTCTCAGGCTGCCACACACTACACCACACTGCCTCACACTACCTGGAATTGCCTCACACTATCTACACTGTCTCAGGCTGCCACACACTACACCACACTGTCTCACACTACCTGGAATTGCCTCACACTATCTACACTGTCTTAGGCTGCCACACACTACACCACACTGTCTCACACTACCTGGAATTGCCTCACACTATCTACACTGTCTCAGGCTGCCACACACTACACCACACTGTCTCACACTACCTGGAATTGCCTCACACTATCTACACTGTCTCAGGCTGCCACACTGGATCACACTACTTTGAATTACCTCACAATGAATACATCATCTCAGGCTGCCACACACACACTACACCACACTGTCTCACACTGCCATGAGGTCCACCACACTGCCCCCAAATTGCCCCCTACTGCCCCACACTGCTCACCATCCCCTAACTCACAGTACCAGGCACGACCATTACCAAAGCTAAAATTGGACGGGGGAAATTACTTTTGATAACGAATTAAAGGAGTCTGATGGTGCTTCTGGTGTGCTCCTACGACTGCTAAAGTAATACAGGTTTCAGTGCGAGAGGTCCTTCCAAGGTTATCAGAATAGGCAGAGGGTGGCAGGAACTAAAAGGAACTCACTCGTAGTAAATGAACTAATGAAGACTTACTAACCTCTCCACTACGACAGGTCCTTCATAAGCTAATATCATTTGAGGGTAAGAATAGAGTACAAATGTGTGTGTCTCTCTGTCTCTAAGTGGCTTCTTCTCCATGTCCCCTTTTCTCCTATCTACTAAATTTGTGTCACTTCTCCATGTCTCTTCTTTAGTATGGCATCTGTACATCGCCATATTGCCAATATTTTATTCATTTTGTCAAGTATGTCTCAAAACAGTGACAATTTTTTTTTTTTTTTCGTCGGAGTAACTATTGTTTGAACACCAACAATATCTATCTAACCAAGAATGGTGGAAGGGTAGGCGGTCAACCAAGGAATTTACCTATTGTTACTGAGAAAATACGTCAAAAGGTCAAGGACAGATGGAAAATAAATTTCACATAAATAAAACTAATCTTTATGGAAGGGTTCGCTTTTGAAAACAATATATCAAAGGTCACAGTCACAAGGCCAGGTCATTTATTCAACTCTGTAACTCAGAGAATTCTTGCTCCATTTGGACCAATTTCGGTGAAAAGACTGAATACATTCGGTTTTAAGTACAATATGGTCAAAGTCCCAAAGGAAGGTGAACCGGAACAGTTTTGATCTGATTTGGACCAAACTTAGTGGAAGGGTTGAGGCTCAGACAAGAATGAAGTAATTCGATTATGAGGACAACCTGCTTAAGGTCAAGGTCACAGGACAAAATAAAATACTTGGCCCTTAGACACAATGTAGAGTGAGGGGGCTCGATTCTGGAATGTGTCTTCATCGGGAAAGGAAGCTCCCTAACACCTTTTCCTAAGCGATTTAATGGTTTGTTACACCTTGCCATCCCCTTCTATGTTGCTTAAATTATTCTTAATTATCATACTCTGCGAATATAACGTATAAAACGATATTAACCAGCCGAATCCAAAAATGAACCGGTGAGGACGAGGTGTTAGGGTACCTCCTAATCCAACGGGAATACTGGTCTCTGAGTGCTCCGCCTTGTGCACACTTGCTACCACCAGAGGATTTCATTGGGATTAAGAGAGGCGTCTGCTTTTACAAAGGTTAGGCACAAGATCCATTAACCCCTTTACCACGATAAGTCCTACCTTAGCTGCATACAATCGTCTGGCAGTGGCGGAAATTAAATAAGGAAGGCATCATAATACTGAAGATATTAATAAAAAAAAAGAAAAAAAGACAAATTTAACGATGGGTGCAGGACTGTGAAATGGATTACTGTATACGTTAGAAAACTGCACAACGTCGTCACTCCTAAGACGTATATCATTCTTTATTCTTGCTAATTCCAGACGCTTCTATTCGGTTTATGAGAGACTTCTGGAACTGAAAGGGTCAGCTGTAGCTTTAATTAACCTCTTCAGTACGGAAGGCCATTAGGTTGAATAAGATTTTGTAGAAGTAACACGAATAAACTAAAAGAAAAAAAAGGAGGTCGGAATAAAGGTGTTAAGATGTGGTTGAAGGAGTATAATGTGGAATGATGATAAGAAAGGAATGAATGATAAAAGAACAGCCTAGATAACGTGGAAGATTATATAACGGAAGGCTGCTAAAGAGGGAATGATGAAGAGTAGTTGGAAGAGTACGCGCTGGAATGCTGATTAGGATGGAATGAAAGACGGCAGGTGAGCCAAGGTAGATGGAGAAGTACATTGCTGACGACTACTTAAAATGGTATTTCTGAATCCGCTTAAGACTATAGACACACCACACATCATCTCTCTATCGCACCCCTACCTAGTCACAATCAACACCATCCCATTTTCCTGCTACTCTGGGAATGGGTTCTGTGAAGGGTGGTGAGGGAGGGGCGAGGGGGGGGGGCGTCTGTGGTGACAGGGAGGGACAGGGAGAGATTTGAGGAGGGAGTGTGTTCTGACAGGGGGTGGAGGATCAGAGACGAAGCAGGAGGAGAGAATGATAAAGCGTGGGCATTGTGAGAGGGATGGGAGTAGGACTGTGTGTGGTATGAGAGGGAGGACTGTAAGGAACACATATCAGGAAGGAATGTTGCAATGAAAGGCAGCAAGTATGAGTATGGGGAGAGGAACACACAGGGAAATACACCGGTTTTCTGATGTCATAGTTCAGGAGGGAGAAGTGAATAAGCTAACATAACATACAGAAGGACGGTAGATCATAGCACCAAAACAGTGATCTCGAAAATTATTACAGCAACAGCGAACCTACAGACACTGTTGGAAAGCTTATGGAAAGTAACAGGTGTTAAATGCATTTTTTTTTTTCGTCACCATTTTCCTGAAAGAAACTAAAAAAATCTCCAAAATGAGCACCAATATTTAGTTACCTTGGAAGCTATTAAAGCTACATCAGATCCAAGCAACTCGTCGGAAACTTTATGTAAAAGTGATAGATGTTACCTACGAGCCTGTTTTCAAACCTCGTCATCAAGCCGCTGATAGAAAGTGATACATGATGCACCAAATCCGGGTAATCTCGGAAAGTATTATAGCTATTGTAAACCTATGTACATCACTAGAAACCTTAAATAGCGGCAGCAAGCTTGTTCGCTCGAGCAAATTTCGCACTTTAACATGTGGACGTCTTTATTTCACACATCTCTGTTCTACGAGTATGAGGGTGTCACCGTAATTCACTAACATTCTCTGTAATATTCACTGAAAAATCAGTATAACCTTATTGTTACGAAGTCTGCTTTTGACATAGGCCAACACCCCAATTCCTCCCGCCCCCACCTCTCTCTCTCTCTCTCTCCCAGTAATGCTTGTTTACTTTTCATAGACGTCTTCAGTATCACTATCACTTGGAATTAAGCTTTAAGTAAAGGGCAGCCTAACTCATCATCGCCAACCCAATCAAATAACCTTGGTTAAACCAGATCATTTCCCCTCTTGTTTTATTTAGGTTTGCGACTGGGCCTGAAATGAAATAAAATACTATTGCCTCATCTTATCACAGCAGTCGAAGGTCATAATCCTATAGTATATTATGACACTTTATACGTGTGGAAGGAGGCAGTTCCTTGAGTCTAATCTGGCATCACCCATGGAGGTCTTTCAGTGGTGGTAATAATGCTGGTGCGGCTGGAACTGAATTGCTCTTCACCGCCTTCTTTATTGTGCTTAATAGAATCCCAAGTACTTTCCTTGGGCCCATAGTCTCGTCGGGTAAGGAAGCTCCCTAACACCTTTACCTAAGCAGCTTATTTTGCTTATTACACCTTTCTATCCTAGTCTTTGTTATTTAAATCATTCGAATATCAAAATATTTTCATAAATAACGTACACAACTATATTATTCAGCCGTAACCAAAAATAAATCGGTAAGGAAGAGGTGATAGGGAGCTTCCTTACTCGACAAGAATACGAGTCTTTTTTCCTTCTCAAGCCACATCTTCCAGGTCACATTCCACCATTGTACCTTCGCTGACAATAACCCCGGTAATCAATGTCTCAGCGGAGCTTTGATGACGCTAAAAAAATATATATATATAACCTAATGAGACCACACAGGTACCACAGACGTAAGAGAAGACGGCACTGATCAAGGAAAGAAAAGGAAGAAAGAGAATGCATCAATTAATTATACTCCTTTTACCCTAACTTGGTCAAAAACTTTCATCGCTCCATCTTGAATGCTGAGTTGTACGAGGAGACTGGCACTAGATTATGATGCTAGTCACAAAGAAGTGCTATATGAAGTGTACAGAGAGGTAGGATTGTCTCTTTCTGCCACTCAGCTTCGGGAAATAAGCTGCAAAGTAACAAAAATCTGGGCCAAGTTAGAGTAAAAATTATAAATTTCACAGATACTAGAGGTCCTGGGGGGATGGGTGGAGGCGGAGCGGGAAGGATCCGTATATAGCCAGTGTGACTGAAGACAGAGAAGTAAAATAAATAAACAGATGACAAAATAAAGAAATAAGTAAATTAATGAAGTGGTCACGGCACCACATTCTATGGTCCAACCAGGTAATTAGGCAACTCTGAGAGGTGTTTGGCTTACCTGGAGAGGAAGGAGAGGTGAAGCGGTGAAGGGGAGAGACACAAGACGACACGAACTAATCACACACACACACACACACACACACACACGGCGGGTGAGAGAGAGAGAGAGAGAGAGAGAACAGGGATGGATGAAGAGGAATAGGATGGGGGATAGCAGAGGATGAGGGTGGGGTGGGGTAGGATAGGGTGGGGCAGGGCTGGGCGGGGTAGATTAGTGTGGGGCAGGGCTGGGTGGGGCAGGATTGGGTGGGATGCAGCAGCGTGGGGCGGCAACCAAATAAGATATTACCGATATCACTAAATGTTACAGTTTTTGCTTCCAATCCTGCACTACTTGTCGGACAGTAAGACAGTTTCCATGAAAGGTTACTCCCTCGCCTCTAACCCGCCTCCCACTACCTTCTCGTCTCTTAAAAACCTTCTGATTTAAGTTCCCCATAAGAGACCGAGTTGTAAGCCAGAATACCATAATCTTGTGGATGAGTTGTGTTTATGGATCAAAGACTGGCTCACTAATCACAAACATGGGTTAAACGGAGAGTCTTTCTGCCGGCTTGAAATAAAGTACGAAGCGATAACACTAGCAACAATTTAGAAACAGGACTATTCTAAAGCAGCCAGGTTTGCAGATGTCCTTGGAAGAGACAGTAATACTCTTCTATCTATATATCTATATACCTAGGCTGCTTCCACCAAAAAAAGCGAGGTAGCCGAGACAGGACGACACACTCCCAATTAACTCATCCACACACTCACATTCATTCGCAATACTCTTACAGTCAAAAATAAATAAATAAATAAAAAGTGTGAAAGCATCCAACTAGACGAGAAATAATGAAGGACTAGGGTAAAAGGGCAGGTATGAAATCCCACGTTAGTAATTGTACTTAACAGCACTTTGCCTTTGTCCTTGCAGCCTGTACGTTCATCATCATATCTAGAGTTCTCCTTTGGGATATACTGTCTAGGATATCATTCAATACAGTCACAGCCGTGGTGTCCATTCCAGGAAGACGGGTCAACTCCTTACGTGTACTACAACCCTTAATCTTTCACTCGGAGATAAACATGTTAAGGCTAAATCAACCGCGATTAAATCTCCATTAAGCTGCCCATCTTCCCAATGTACTGGAAGAATTATCAGCACTAAAATATGGCTCTAATAGTCGAGTGGTAAAGATTAACCCCTTTCATTACTAAAGGGTTTGATGTGTGCAAGGCAGGTGTAATTCAAAGCCTCACACCTGCTGCAGCCCGCCCTCCCATCTCATCGATATTCCGCTAACGAATCGGCTAAACACACCCTTTGAAAGCTAACGAGGCCACCGCTAAATCCAACCCGCCTCTGAGGTAGATTAAGTAAGGATAGGATGTAGGTAAAAACTGGCCCTGATAAAGACAAACATCTTTAGTCGTCTGGAAGCAATTCAGGAGAAGCAAAATGAAGTAGGGAAGGGACAGGGAGGGGATAACAAACACAGCAAACTATGAACTTCACTTCACAGCAGGAGACTTTGTTTAACCTAGAAACTCAGAGCAAAAGCAAATAATACCACAGTTAGCCCTGACAAGACAAAGGACACCTATAACAGTCTCACTCACCTCTGAAGCATTCTGTGGGTAAACAAATATTTTTTTTTCATAAGGGAAGCCCGTGGGGGTACTCCCTGGCTAAAATAAGGTCTAGGCAGAGGTCTAATATTATGCGAAAATTTGTATTGCTTCATAAAAAACGATGGTCACTTGCACCGGCATTGCCTACCCCCTCTCCATCGTAGGGGGGCGGGGAACTCCCACTTTGCATAACATCTGGCGAGGGGGAGATGTACCACTGTGCAGGATATCAATTTCCTGGATGAGAAACAACAACTATGGCCGTGCATGTCGTCGTTGTCCAGGACCTCAGGGGACTTGGGTGCAACTCTCGGGTGTCCCTCCATACCACTGCAAAAATTGTTTCTCGGCAAATAATCTGGGATTGTTACTTCCAGGAGCTACCCTCCCCCCCGACACCCTGGCTAAAACCTGGCCCGGGTACAGGCCTACCACTGCTCATCATTTCGTTTTCCAAGAAAAAACGGAGCCGAAAATATCGACATTGCCTGGACCACAGGCCCCCACCCCCCTCGTAAGGGATGGCTTTCAGGGGCCCTACCCTGCCTGAAGAGAAAGAAACTGGAAGCTGGATAGGATGGAAAGAATGGAAAGTAATATCATCATCATCATCATAATGATCAGCTTCATAATCTCGACAAATTCACTGGCTGAGAAGGATCTAAAAATTTGATACGGAGAACACGACAGCGGGGTAATTGCCGAGCAAAATGTCCTGTACAATGGGCCATATGTCAAATGTCTTTCAAATGCTTGGCTGCATAGCACAGGCGACAACATTACAGACAACGCTATGTGTTTCATTTAATTAAGTTATTCTCTGGCTGAGTGGAGACGGTGTGGAGGATGGACAGACAGTGCACAAGTACTGTAGTTCTACGGTATATATCACAGCAGTGGTTCAAGTACCGGTACCGCTCGTGTGTGATGCTCCGCCAGCCACAACTGCAACTCCTCCACACAGTCAGGCCTCATCACCAGCCACCAGGGTCTTCCTTACCGTCATGGAGAAGACTTCGTTAACCAACAAGCAGCCATAAACTGGTACTGGCGCATTAACAAATAAGCAGTTTTTCACTCATAATGAGAGGCGCGTTATCTCCGGCTTCCTCCTTGCCTTACCTGTGTGCCGCCTGGTCAAGCCAACACAACTGCACTTAGATGAGACCTTTGCTGATGCCGCCTGTGCGCTGCCCAGTGTAGGAAGCTGCCACACCACACCATGCCAAAATTTTAAAGTACGCTGGGCAAACCTGCTCCTGAAATATATTTACTACAATATACGTTGCCCCAGGTTTTTAAATGATCACGAGAAAAACGTTTCTGGTCCTTTCTATGACCACTCATCTCTATTGCCTTCCAAAATTCCAAGCTTCTCCAGCTTATATAGTTCTCCACTAAACATTTCCATCAAGAGTAACACCTAATAATAACAGGGACTATATGAAAAACATACGTGGTAAAGATATACTAAACGACCACTGCTGCATAAAAAAACGAGTAACTCAGAAAGAAGATATCGCTGAATATACACAAGCAACGTGGTCACACCGACTCATACACATACAGAATTATATCTGGTTGTGTAAACTCACTTCTTCAGCGAGGCAACTGGTCAACTGATATCCTCACCCATGACACATGTTGTCTTTATCATAGCACCAAGGAAACAAGTTCCGTCTCTTGCATAGTGGCCTAGTAGCCAGATAGGTAGCAGGGAAGTGTCTCAGAGGCTGAGGAAGACACACACACACACACACACACACACACACACACACACAGGCAGAGGGGAGGAGGGACGTTTCTTCTAATTAACAATACATCTAGTGGTTGTGACTGGCAGGTCAACCTAGGGACAGGATGGGATGTTGCAGTTCTGTCCACATAAGCAGCACGGCACTCATCATACACCAACTGGGCCATGATGTTAATTCTCATTCATCACTGCTTCCTCTTAGTGTTCTAAACCTCGCTTCCTTTTTTTATTTTCTCTTCCACTTTTCCATTTCGGTTTGTCATTCTTCTATCCTTCCTGCCACTTTTTATTACTCTTCTCTTCACTTCAGGTGGCTCTGCATTCAATGACAAGCCTAAAGGTATTATTTAACACAGGAAACCATTTATAACACTTGGTGGTAACCATATAATCATATAACGGGGTGCTGTGGAGTCTATAGTACTATAGTGTCCCTGTTAACTGAGTACAGACGCAAAAGCGGCGTCCACCCAGGAACCTGACTTCCAGCACCTCGCTGTGGCGAGGCGCTGTCTACTGTAAAGTAACACAGGTTCACTGCACGGGATTGGCTGGCTGTAGCTGATGGGTCTCCTCGGCTAAACGGACCGGCGCGGCGTTACTCAGCAACAACAACTCGAAACTTCCCTTCCTAGTGCACTCTTCGCTTCGACCTTCCCATCTGGGTTTATCACCTGATTTTAACTATACAGGTGGCACCACCATAAAAAGCAACAGGTGTGGGGGAGCTTCACTGATTGCATATTGATGTTAATCGCCTCAGTTCGTATTCTTAATTTAGGTTTCATCCTCCCTTGCTTACCCCATCAGGTATACTGTATTCTAATTACGCCTTCGGTCAAGTTCCACCATCCGGCAAGTTAACCCCTTGACTGCAAACTACCAAATTTTTAAGTTGTTTTCACTGCTCCAACATTATTTGTTCACTTGTGGGTGATGTAGATATATGGTTAGGGAATACTGGTTTTAAATACCTTGGCCACTGTTCCGAAGTCTGTGATCTATTTATGCTAATATCAGACCACTAACATCCTGGCAATTCTGTGTCAGGAGTCGAGTTTTCCTGTGTCGTAACAGGTTTCCTTCATCACAATTTTTATCTATCTATTGCCCGATGCCGTAATCCCGTAAGGGGTGGCCACAAACAAATCGCCTCCATGTCGCCCTGTCAACCGCCAAGTCACTGCGCTGCTCCCAGCTCACACACCCCTCTCTCATATAATTCTCCACTCCATCTCTCCATCTCATCCTTGGCCTCCCCCTCCCATCACAATTTCAGTCGATTTTATTCAGCTCAATGAAACTACCCCAAAAATAAATGATTAGGGTTTTATCACGACCAAAATGCCCCGTTGACGTGAATAAGGAGGCGTCGTTCACACCAGGTTATCTCTTTCTCTAATGACTGACGCTGCATCTTGTAAGGAGGAAGTTCAGTTGGCTTCTAGGAGGCAGACTTGGTGACCTTAATGTATGACGGCTGACCTCGATCCTCTGAACATTTTCTCACACCACAGCTCACTAATCAAACTTAAAGCATTTGCACTTTTTATGTTCGCTAAAACACACACACACACACACACACACACACACACACACACACACACACACACACACACACACATGGCTAAATAATATTCTCAGCAGTGCCACAATACATAAGAGCAAGCTAAGGAGGCTGAATGGTTTATTGTATAATGCAAGTGCATCTTACCGTATACTGTGTCCCGAAAGTTTAGAACAAAAATACAATACACACACACACTTAGATAGGTGAATACGCGGACAAACGAGAGAGAGAGAGAGAGAGAGAGAGAACCACGCCACGCAAAGGGAACAATGGGAAGGGGAAGGAGCAACCACAACGGGGTCAATACAAACCTAAGGAAAGAAGCAAAAAAGGAAGGAAGTACTAAGGAAAGTCTCCCTTTTCGACTCTTCTTCTCCATTAAGTCCTCCTGCTCTTCCTCCTCCTCCTCCTCCCTCCCTCTCTCTCTCTTCCTAAAACCACCCTCACGACAGCTAGCCCTTATCTCTAATCTCCCCTGTCAAGCCAATCCAGCTGCATTTGGGTTCTTATCCTGCCCTTGTCAAAATAAACACCTTCAGCGGGTGGGGGTGAGGCCTGGGTTGGGTTGGCTGTCCTGCTGCCGTGACAGTGTGATGGGGGGCACCTCACAGGCTGACTCATCCAGCATAGAGAATACACGACTAACATTTATTATATTTGATGATTCTCGGTTTATGTGTATACCAAAATGGTCTGTTACATTAAAAGGTTTAGAATTAAGGTTTATGCAGTTTACGTATGCTGGAGAAACAAAACACTCCTGGTTTACATTCTAATTTTACTTATGTTCCAGTTTCCTGCCTCAAACTGATACGTGTTGACATTGTAGGTCACATGAAAATATATATAATTATCGCTGCAACACAGTAATAATAACTACAACAACAATACTTCTAACAATACTCAATAATAATAATAATAATAATAATAATAATAATAATAATAATAACATAATCATCAATCATTAATCGATCTTCATTCAAATCATCACTATCATCATCATTATTACCATTATTATTATATTTATTATTATTATTATTATTATTTTTTTTTATTATAACAATTATTATTATTATTATTATTGTGTGTGTGTGTGTGTGTGTGTGTGTGTGTGTGTGTGTGTGTGTGTGTGTGTGTAAGAGAGAACCACGCTCTTCTGTTCCACGTACTCTGTGCCTGAAGTTCCTCGTGGCTAGTGCAAATCCTTCAAAACACACACACACACACACACACACACACACACACACACACACACACACACACACACACACACACACACACACACACACACACACACACACACAAAGGTGTTTGGTTTGTCTGTCTGTTAGCAAAGAATATGGATAAACTACTGAATGCAATTTCTTCAACTCTCCTATAATGACTGAGGACTATGATTGGGACAGGAGATCAAATTTTGGCATAAAAAGGTCAGTGGTCGAAGGTCTAGACTTCAAAGCAAGATCAACTCACACGGTTTGGATCGACTGTGATAAAAATTGGTGGAAGGATTCAAAGATAGGAACAAATGAGTGATTATAAATCCTGAACGTGAAAGACATGAAATATGAGTTCTGGACGTGAGGAATATCAAGCAAAAGTGGAACCCATGCTGACAAGCCAGGCTGATATGATAATGTGGCTTGGATGATGTTGCCAGCAAACTCAGTACCGACACACTGTCCTGATATCAGTGTGGCTATCAGCAGTCCTAACGCTGATAAGTCTCCTTGATGCCGTCACTGTGGCCTGGTGATGATACAGGGTGATTCACTTTCAGACAGAATCAAATACTATGGATTCCGGGCCTCACTGAAGTGAATCATCCTGAATTAGTTGGCCTACGCTGAAGCTGACGAGCCATCATGACACAGTCAATGCGGCATGGATGATCTTATAAGCAAGCCTGATGCTGACCAGTTATACTTTTGGTGTCAGTGTGACTGGAATGATGCTTTAAGTGGGGCTGATGTTGACATGTCACTCTGGCAGTAACAGGGGTAGCTTCAATGATGTCAATCGTGAACGTGAATGGTACTCCAAGTCAAATGTGATGGATGAGTATTGCAAAATCAGAACGTGGGACATATTATCTATTTGTAAATCCTTAACGTGGGACATGCTATAAACCCTGAACGTGAGGGATGTTAGGCCTTCTTCAACGGAACTCTACCTTGCCGTAGGGAATATGCTGGTGCATTCCGGTGATCAGTGGAGCTAAAACAACCATACTAGGCAGGTTCACTGTTAGTGATCACACGAAATGTGTTCTCCGCAAAATCATTAACTAACTGTACATCCTGAATATGATAAACCCAGTTGTATATCCTGAAAGTGAGACGATTGCCAACGTAAATTCTGAATGAAGGAAGGATTATGGATTATGTAAGTTAAATGAGACACTTAAGGGTCCGTAAATCATGACTGTTAGACATAATAGCCAGATTTAAATCATATTAGATATATCATCAAATTGTGAATTTTTACAATTAAACGTATTAGCCGATTGTAATAAACATTTGTGAGATATTATTCCCTCCACTGCCATAGTCAACAATATATAATCATTTTCATTAATCCAAAATAATTCAACTTAATCATATTTATTAACCCAGGAAAATTACAAAAAGGAAAGCCAGTCATTCAAAAGATGTCATTAAGATACAGTCCAACATTTTCACTGGGATAACAGACCACATGTATTTCGTTCTGCTTATCTCATGACTTTATTCAGCAGAGATACGATACGTAGTTAAAGAGTGATGGGATTGTTTGGGGAAATATAAGGTGAAAATATCGGGTGCATCCGTCACCACACACCCAGATAGTGTTCTAACTATTCTGTGTACAGCCAACAGCATAAATAGATTCAGTGGCCAACCTGATGATACTAGTCTGTGTGTGTGTGTGTGTGTGTGTGTGTGTGTGTGTGTGTGTGTGTGTGTGTGTGTGTGTGTGTGTGTGTGTGTGTGAGAGAGAGAGAGAGAGAGAGAGAGAGAGAGAGAGAGAGAGAGAGCCACACCATAAGCCACGCGTCATGGAAGTATAAACACATTGTACATTAACGCCACACCACCACCTAACAGCTCAAAGGAATATCGATCCTCGGCAAAGAAATACGTAAATACATAAATGTGGCATACCTCAGCTAGCACCGCTAATATTCCCTGGTTGTTGTCCTCTTTGAATAAATGAAACGTATGGCACAAGCACATTGGGTTAGGAACGTGACGAGGAACGTAGGTGTGTGTTTGATGTGAGAGAAAGGGGACGTAAGGAAACAACGAAACGACCCATGCATTTCTCCACACTACGATATGAACGGTCGATTTACAATTAACGTCCCTATTCTCGTTTTTAGGCATTGAACAGACTGTGGCAGGGTAAAAATGATCTTCCAAAAGGCTTCATGGTTGAAAGGGATTTGGAGTCTTGGTTTTTATTGCATTCGGCTACTTCATTTGTGGACTAAATACAAGTTAATCTTCCTTTCCTAGAACCCTTCCATCTGTCAGTTGCCTAGTATATGATTCTGGGAAAAGTAAGCTCGACAATAATACGACCTGTAGTTTATGCACCTTTTTTTTTTTTTTTTTTTTATGTGTCCGACTCTGGGCATAGGCTTCACAGCCTGCTATCAAGGCCCAGTAGTCCTCCTACATACCATACACCTCTACATGTCACCACTTCGGCACTAGCACCCACCGTCCATATTGAATACATGCTAGGGCTGTCTCATACAGGACTGGTGTATTGGTATTAGCGGGGGTATTTTTACGACATGTCGGCGGGTCGTCTGGTAGATCAGTAAAGCCTGATTTAATGAAATTCAAGTCCTTAAACTGTTCCCTGCCCCAGCCGGGATTCGAACCTGGGTCCGTTAGGACTGCAGACCACCTCTCTACCGATTGAGCTTACTCAGTAACGACGATTATCTCACATCACACCAACATCCCTCCGATTTTCCAAACATCTGAAGAACTTGAGCCAACGTACCTGTCTAAAAATGATATTCTAAACTGGTGATGATATATGTGAGTGGCTGTGTGAGTGTTGTGTTACCTGAGAGGGTCCAGCTGATGACGCCAATGATCTGCTGGTTGTGGGTTTGTCTTCTGTCACTTTTATCACACTCAGCGACCCAGCCTCATCTCTCAGTCCGCTACCAAGTCACGCTGCTCCTCTGCCTACCTCTTACTCTCATTCCATCTCCCGGTTGTCCCCTGTCACCTTTATCGCGCTCAAACGATACCGCCTTACACCAGTCGGGCAGCAGCGGTCTGGATGTGAGTGATAGTGAGAGGTGAGGATGCAGTGACATAGCAACAGCATTACACCTACAGCCACATCCACACTCATATCCATACCTACACTCACACTCATATCCATACCTACACTCACACTCATATCCATACCTACACTCACACTCATATCCATACCTACACTCACACTCATATCCATACCTACACTCACACTCATATCCATACCTATGCCCACACCGACACCTGCACCCTTTCACACCTCCACATACACACCTATGTCAGCGAACCTAGTTATAGACTGGCAGACGTCATACCTGCCAAGGTTTACGGACACGTGATGAACTGCCGTCTCGTAAATCAGAACTGATTTTGCAGGAAGGACAAAACACATGGGAAGCTGTCCCACTGTCCATTCCTTGTCCTTTCTGCAAAAACAGTTTTTATTTACGACCGGTATTGATCATACTAAGCATGTACGTCAGTTCCTCTCACTTACTCACCATGACCTGCTTCCCCCTCCTTTACCACAAACCAAACCACAACCTTCCCCCTCTCACTCACGCTGCTCCCTTCCCTCCCCCTCATAATTACCCCAACAACCTCCTCTCTCTTACTCAATCTAACCTCCGACATAACCTCAACCACCTGCTCCCCTTCACTCATCCTGCCCACCTATCACTTACTTGTACAGGCCTATCCCCTTAACTCACACTGACCCCCAACCCTACAACGTCAGGCACTTCCAGGACAGTGAACAAATTTACCACCACAGGGATCCAATCAGAGGGCAAGCCAGGGTCAGTGTCACAAGGCCAGTTCTACTCAGCTACGGTAAAAGGGTAATTGACTATTGTATTATAACTCTAACTTTACCTAAATTTGCCATTTCTCTATCTTGAATGATGATTTGCAACAAAAGATCAGCGTTATTTTTATGAATGGGGGGACACCTGAAATCTGGTGGATGGATATTATTTTCTTATTTAATTTGTTTCCTTTTTCCGTTCATCTGGAAATATATATATATATATATATATATATATATATATATATGATACTAGTCACGAAGATGTGCAATGGAATGGGCGTAGTGCTGTAGTACCGTCCTTTTTCTCGCACTGAGCTGCCGATACGTGAAACAAGCTTCAAACGGACGAAAATCTGGGCAAAAGTGGAGTACAAACAGTATAATTACCCCAGTGGCCCGACGTAAATATTAACAGATAGACTGAACCACCCGGGCCCCTCTTTGTCCACAGCGACGATGGGGACTTTGAATAAATATCAGAGGAGATGGGCGAGTCATACAGATCATAAGAAAACAGGATCAGTGCAGTTAGCTGGTTGATTCCTACTAGGTAGCTTCCAGTCAGCCTTCTTTATATTTATTTCTACTTCCAGATGGTTATATACTGTATACACGTTGTTTTGGTTACCATTCGTAGTAACGGGGCTACAAACTAACTTCATTACCCCTTTGGAAAATCATGTCCTCTTTATTTCACCTATGTTAGCGAAAGGAGAGTGGGGTATTGTTTTGGCAGAACGGTGTCCATCAGAGTGTGTGTGTGTGTGTGTGTGTGTGTGTGTGTGTGTGTATTTTCTCAATGCTGTTACAGGACACCGCAATTTCATCACATTAGGACAGTCACTCCGACCAAGGTTCAGCAGGGTGGCCAACATAAAAACAACTTCAATTTGTACTTCTCTTAACCCCTTGAATTCAGTGACTTATTCCTTATTTATGTCTGATGATATAATTCTGGTCATGGAAGACTTTTCATACAGGAGGCCATCTTTGAATTAGGTAATATCGCCTGGAGGTATCAGGATTAAACTAACAAAAGACGTCAGTGTGATGCAGAATTTAATATTACGTTTTTATCTTGCCCTTCCTCAGGTTTCAACCTTCTTCTCTTTCCTTCTCCTCCAGGCCATTCACCTCTCCTCTCCATCCTCTACTCTTCTTGTAACTTCAATTCTCTTTCTCTCTTTTTATCCTGATGTCTTGTTTCCCTTCTCTCTGTTTCTAATTCATTCCTCCCTCAGTTCATTTCCCTTCACGTATGTCTCACTCTTTTCAATCTCTTGTTTACCCCTGTATGAAAGGAAAATTAAGAAACATTAAAGGAGTGAGAAGGTACAAGTGAGTATCTATTCTCTCATTCTCCCCTATCCCTCTTCTTTTAATGCAAGAAAGAAAGAACCAAAGGCTTGAATCCCGATTCTTCCCTTCTAGGGAAAAAAATCACAGGGCCAAATTCAAGATCCGTTTTATTTCGAGATGCTAAATACAATGTGTCCAGACATCTCAAAATGAGCGGATCTTGAGTTTGGCTGTTATTTTTTATTTCTAGGGGGGAACAATCTTGCGGGCTTGTAGCCTTTGGTTCCTTCTTTCTTGCAGTTAATAAGTAACAGGGAAGGCTGGGAATGCGAATGGATAGGTTGATGACGGAATGGAAGGAAAGATTGAAAGGGAGTGAAAAAACATTAGGAGAGAAGAAAGGAGAAATTAAGAGGTACGAGAGACGAGGAAATGGAAGAGACTAGAGGGTGAAAAAGAGAGGATATGTGAGGAGAGAGTGTTGTAGGATGGAGAGATGAAGAGGGGTGTGGGAGGAGGGAAACAGAGGAAGAATTGGGTACAGTACTGAGGGTTCATAAGTAAAAAAGTGTGGGTAAGAAGGCCCGAATGACATGAAACGAGGAGTGTAAGAAAGAATTTGAAGAGCTGTGGCAGAAGGAGGTTTGGCTGAAAGTGAGATAAAGGACACAGTATGACAAGGAAGACAATGGAACAAGAGAAGGTGTGGTTAAGAGGAAGTTTAATATGTCAGTTCTTTGGACAAACTTCCGTTCTTCTTTTCTTTCTTCTTTGTTAAGAGGATGACCACTAACGGCACCAAAGATGACGCCATAACAACGAGGAACCACAAACTGATCCCTCAAATCTTGGCATATCTGCTGTACACCTGCCAGGTTAACTAGAGCATACACCGTTTAAACTCCTCCCCAATGTAAAAGGCTGAAAATTTTTTGCACAATCCAGTTTTGCCCCATTATTGGCCTGGCCCTGATATACGCTAAGGTACCTGCCAACAACATAAAGAAAAAAGTTCTTATACTCGTTCCGGCAGATTCACAAATTCTGAATATAGTGGCCTAAGACTAACACATCTTTCTCAGCTGCGAGGCCCTCCCGGTGTGGGCTACATAAGGCGGCAGAGGTAGGCTCAGGTGGGAATTATATATAATGTATACCTGTGTTGGCTATACTGGCATGTGACCTCTTTAACATTGGTCTGGGTATCACGTCCATCACTGCCTTCACCCTCATACTAGTATTAACCCATTTATTGCAAATTTATGTACAGTATTTGGGTAAAAATACCCTCAACTTCTCCACCATCACATATCTTAAAAATTACCCATTTAAGACCTATTCGTCAACTCAGTCGCATGCAGTGTTACCAAAACAAAATGCAGTATCACACATGCTTATTAGGACGAACCTCGGCTGACGAATGTATAGTCAAAAAATTATGTGCGTTCATCTCTCCTGCCTCACCAAATACCATGTTGTCACCACTCACTCTCACCTTTCACTCCTTCATCATTCCTTCTTCCTTGTTTCTCTCCTCCTTCATTTCTTCATCTATCGTATCCTCATCTTTCCTTGCCTCCCTTACCCAATTTCCTTCTTTCTCCACTCCCTTTCCATCTCATTTCCCCCCGCCTTCCCTATCTCCGTCTTTTATTCTTTCTCTTCTTCTTAATTTACGCCATTTCCTCATTTGTTTCTCCTTATCTGCATCATCAACCATTCTTTCTTCCATCGCCTTTCTTCCTCCGGCCTTCCTTTCACCCCTCTTCTTCCACTCTTTCTTCTAGCACCATCACCCTCTTGTACCTCCCTCAACCTGCTCTTATACCTTCCACATGTCAAAGTCCTCCACCATTTTTTCTTATGGTGCAAGTGTACGTTTGGCATTCTGCTGTGTGTCTGAGTGATGGTGTGACAGGGGGAGTATTAACATAATCTCCCCTGCGCAGGTCCAAGACAAAAGGACTAACTTAAGAATTCTGGAGGTGTGAGGGTGCGTGGGAGGAGTGACAAATGATGGGGGCACGGTGGTATGTTGATGATAAAGGAAGGAAGGAGGACAACATGAATGGACGGGGAAAGGGGCAAAGAGAGATGTGAGTTGGGTCTGGCTGGGTTTCTATTAGGGAAGAATGAGGAGACCGAGGAGAGAAAACGGGATAACATGGAAGATGACTGATGGTATAAGAGAAAAAAGTATTAAGGAGAATCATGAGGAAATGACTGAACGTAGTAGGTCAGAAGTTGTGTGTAATGAAAGAAAATGAATGAATGGGGAAAGGGAAAGAAGCACGAGAAATGAAAACTAACTAACCCTTTTGATAAGTGGTTCCCAAACTGTTCTTGTTCTGTGGCCCCCTGAACAAAATATCACAGGCATCCGTGGCTCCCATCCACATTTTCCTTTGTAGAAACAAATGAAGGCACGTCGCTTGGGTAAGTACAGTATGTTTGATATGAAATGTTCACACTTCTGGTAATCAATCATGAGAGGAAACACATGCACGTAAAACGACACATAAAAAGTGAATGGAAAGCTCAGTGACAAAGTTGTATTTATAATGTTACTGGCCAAACGAGGTAATAGTGGTTGGGTCATAACAAGGGCACAAGAAAGGTCATCTTCCATGTGGCACCGATTATGCCGTTGCGATCTGATGGTCAAGAACATGGAAAACTCTCCTTTGGTGAGATAAATGGACTGGAATGTCAGAAACATCCAAACAGCCCACTTCATGACACTGTCACGAATCAATTCGTGACATTTCCCTTTTGTGAGAAGCCACGAACTATTAGTGGAAAACTCACTGTGTATCGCTCAGTTCCTACTTGATGAGACGAATCACTGGACAAACTGGCAAACAGCTTAACGTCGCATGCAGTGGAGGACGAAAAGACAGAAAAAAAAAAAAGTTTGAGAATAAGAATCACACACACACACACACACACACACACACACACACACACATCTCCCTACAGAGCGTTATCGAACACCAATGATTATGGATACTGATAAACTTGTATGAGCGGGACATTTTCTTTACCTACATCTTACAGAGACTTGGCCCGTCTCTTCTGCTTGCCTAGGTGTAATGTGTATAAGTGTTTCTCTTGTGTAAATATGACGTTCTTGTGTGATTATATGTGCACAGCTGGCAACATACGAACCTGGTACAGCATCAATGTGTAGCAGAAGTCTTGCATCTGGTACACCTGACAACTTTGACCTAACCGCATATTTATTGGTGGCACTGACACGAATGAAGGGAGGTGTCAAAAATTAGTTGAAATGACAAAAGTAACTGTGATGCATGAACGTCGGAAATTGTAGCTAGACCTCCACTTCAAACAGACCCTGTCCCAGGTTCATGTGTGGCCAACTATATCTCATTTGTGCGTCTCCTTCCGTACTTCTCGTGAGTGTGCTTATATGCCTTCCACACAAGTATGCCCCCTTTTCATATTTCTCATCTCTTGTCCTGGTATCACTATGTTTTATTTTGTGATCTTGATGCCCGATGTATATGAAAATTGTGTTTTGTCAATGGCTTTGAATGCTTAAGAGTGGTTTTCTTTAATGGAACTAATTCTACGTGTGTGTGTGTGTGTGTGTGTGTGTGTGTGTGTGTGTGTGTGTGTGTGTGTGTGTGTGTGTGTGTAAGTATATGCCAAAAGAGGTTCAATATCCCAAGTAAAGAAACCATTATATTATATATTAAACTGAAGATACCCGGATACAGTGCCATTGATTGGTTGTAAATCCCATAGAGACAGAGAGACGACGTTAGAACGACTTTCATGAGCTTAACGAGAGTCAAACATTATCATTTACCTTATACATTAGAGACCTGAGGAGAAAGGTGGTGGTGGGGGAAGGTGTGCATTGAGAGGGATGGTGGTGGGGACGGAAGGAATGTTGGGGCAAATCAGGTGATGAGAGTGCAGGGATGAGGAGTGGTGTGTGATGAGAGGCGTGGTGGTGGGGGAATACGGGTGAAAAGAGTGTATGGGTGGGAGGATGTCTGTGATGAGAGGTGTGGTGGTGGGGAGGAGAGGAGTGGTGGGGGAAATCAGTTGAGAAGAGTGTAGGGGTGAGGGGATGTGGTATGAATGGGAGGGAGGTGAGAACTGGCAGAGGATTTGGTTGGAGAGAGTTCTAGTTGTGCCTGACCCACGTGATGAACGGGAGTCATGCCTTTAATAACACCAGTATCAAGGAGAAACATTGAGGCAACATTACTACGAAGAGGGAGAGGCAGTTTTACAATGGAGAGAATGTTGCAAATTTCCGACGTAGAATGACACAACAGTATGTGTAGGGAGAAAATTGTGCAAAATTGCGACCAAGTGTTGTAGCATTTCAGTGAAAGCTAGAGGGGCAGGGGCACTCAGTGGAGCGCATCTCTCCGACAAGGGCAACGTAATTTCCAAACCACTATGCGCATCGGTTTCAAAAGGTAATCGATTGTTCTTTAGGACATGGGCTATCTACCCACGAAATTTGGTCCAAATCTCTCATTTAGTTTTTGAGTAATCCTGCTAAACGACAAACAGACAAAACAAGAGTGAAAACACTTTCCTTGTCGGAGGGAAATATCGTGAGTTAGAGAGAGAGAGAGAGAGAGAGAGAGAGAGAGAGAGAGAGAGAGAGCATATAAGGCAAGTTGTGGTACAGCCTAAGGAGGTAGCTAGTTATCCGCTGCAGCAGCCTGTAATTCACTAGCCCTTATGGAGGCACGGTGGGGGTTATTGTATAAGGCAGTGTGTGTGTGTGTGTGTGTGTGTGTGTGTGTGTGTGTGTGTGTGTGTGTGTGTGTGTGTGTGTGTGTGTGTGTGTGTGTGTCCTGATCTCACTTAATACTTATAATTACACCTTGATCAGAGATTAATTTAATTACATCGTGCGTGGTAAAAAAAAAAAAGATCGATAATTACCTCATATTAGTATATTGCCTCGCCTTTGGTCCATTCTGTTATCCTTGGTTGTGATGTGATGTGTTGGTAGGAGTGGGTGGGTGTGGGAGGATGGGTGGAAGTGTGAGAGTGTGTGTGTGTGTGTGTGTGTGTGTGTGTGTGTGTGTGTGTGTGTGTGTGTGTGTGTGTGTGTGTGTGTGTGTGTGTAAGAGTATTGGAGAAGGGTGTGGACTGTAGGGTGTGGGTGTGTGTGAGAATGTGCGAGAAAGATGTGGAGTCGTGGACAGGAAGTAGGTGAGAGTGTGTGTGTTTGTGGGTGTCGAAGGGTGGGAGAAGGATGTGGAGAAGAGAGTGGGTGAGAGGTTGGGTGGAAAACAGGGATGGGAATAGTTGGATTGGAATGCGATTACGGAAGAAAGGAAATATATGAGTGTATATATGTAGAATGGTGAATGAGTGTGGATGTATGGGTGGGCGAATGAGGACTGGTAAGTGTGTGGGTGAGGTGAAGGAAGAATACGTATGTGTGTGGACTTGAGATGAAATGTTAAGCTGTGAGTGGGTGTGAGAATTGGATCAAGCATAGGTATATCGAAAGTAGGGTGAGAAGGTTGTGAGTGGGTGGATGCTGATGAATAGGTGAAATGATGGGTATGGATGGCAAGCTATATGGAGGATGGGTGGTTGTGTATGGAAGGGTTGGTGGATGTTAGTCAAAGAGTGATAAGGTGGGTGTAGATGACATGCTAGAGGGTGGGTGAGAGTGTGTAACTGAAGGGTGGTAGAGAGCTTGGTAGTTGTGTGCGAGTGTTGAGAAAAATACTTGTGCGTGGCAAATTGAATGGGGAGGAATTGTGTGTTGGCATGAGATATATGAGTCAGATAATGTCCGTTGGAGAAATAACAGTATATTCATGCTAATTATTTGCTACACAAAATTAAGCCATGTTTGAGAGCGAGTTAGTAGATGGTAACTGGTGTACAAGAACAACAGCAGAGCACACGAACAGTACATCAGTATCATTCGTAGTTTTAAATATTGAGTATTAAAGAACGCCACAAGGATGTACGTCTTGCTAAGGTGCGAAACAATTATTAATAATAAAAAAAATATGTAGCACAATGAAGCAAAAGCTAAAGTCCTTCTCTTCAAAAGTCGGAAGGAGGACAAAGATAATCCCTATTGGAAAGACTGTTTCCAAATCTTTTACATCCTTAACTCCAACAAGAATCTTATGGTGTCGGAAGTCAGTATATGCCTCTAACTCTAAACTATAAAAGAGTGAGAGCAACATGTACGAAAATAGACAGGACTGTTCAAATGTCTTTAATTCCATTTCGTTTCCAGTGATCTTGAATAATTAATGGGAGAAAATGTTAGAGGCATCATGAAATTTAATTCATTTTGTATTGGCAATAACGTATAACTTTTCAGTAAGAGACTTTGAGTTTTTAACAGATTATATTTAAAATTGCCGAAGAGACACCTTATGGAATTATTTTTGAGGAACAAGTGTTAAACGAACTCGTTTGAAAATCACTGCCTTACATAACAGCGAAGATTGATCTTCAGTATATATCTTAGCAATTTTTAATTTAATTTTAGGACCGTATATTTTACATTTAACCCTATGGACTTTACCAAAATACTGTATATAAGGGTCTTCCCTCGCTTCGCTTGCTCTGACCTCCAGTAACCGAGAAATATTTCTTGATACGTGTAGAGGTGGTGACGACCATTATCTACTCACTTGATGTAGTGCTGCCTACTTCTTCCTTAGCCTTTATCATTCTTTTTCTGTGCCTGCCCTCCTCTCTTCCTATTTCTCCCATCTTTCCTGTCACTTCTTATTGCTTTTCTTTCCTTTACAGGTGCTTTACATTGAGTGACAAGCCAAATGGTTTCCTGTAAGCCAAGAAACCATTTACAATGCTGGGTGGTAACCATACTGTATAACCAAACCATACGTGCTCCCTACGTGTCAACAAGTGGGTTGGTGGAGGGTTAGTGCCCCTCCCCGTAAAACAAATAACTCAAAGTCAAGTGGCCACCCCTTACGGGATTATGGCGTCTGACAATAGATAGATAGATAGACGTATTATATCATTTTCGGATCTTATAAACATATACATTATCTTTCGCTTTGCCATGTATATTCTTTCAGACATTGCAAGTGTCTATATTTTCTTCATATACTTCGCGTAAAACCATACTTAAATGTCAAAGGAAAAACTAGAAATGAATAAAAGATGCGATTTATTTGGCTTATTGCATGTTGCTGTCCTCTTCTGCGTTATATAAATCCTCCTAAAATCGTCATACTCTGCATAAATAACGTATAAAAGGATACTGGCCTTGGTGCTGGGATTCAGTAACAAAGCCCAGGGTTTCAGCAGCAGCCCTTCCCCTCAGTATCCCACGCATCTGCCTGCACTGATCCATCGTTAAAATGAAATTTCGGCACAAATGGTGGTGTGAGGTGGTATAGATACGAACATACAGTATGAACCTGGGACAGCGTCAGTGTAGCAGAGGTCTAACATTTGGTACATTTTGATAACCTTAACATAATCACATGTTTGTTGGTGGCACTGACATGAACGAACAGAGGTGTCTATATTCTTGTCACTCATTCCCTCCCGATAAATGATGCTCTCTCTCTCTCTCTCTCTCTCTCACACACACACACACACACACACACACACACACACACTTCTGTATTTCACAGTAATTTTGTTGGCCTGGTCTTAGCAGGGTGTACTTACGAGGCAACTGAGAGAACCCATTTTTTTCTTTTTAAATACATGACGACCAGACCTGTGCTCCAGAAGTGTGAGAGGTCAGCTAGCACCCAAGCTCCACAGAGTACAGTTTCTCCAAACTCCCACCCCTTGGTGATACAAAGCATTCATCGTTCAGTATTTCCTTTTGTTTTCCTAGTCTTAAGAGTTTAATTTGTGGATATATATATATATGTACACATCCTAAGTCATTCACACAAGATTCACACTGTGGTGTGTGTGCTATCCTGCCTAGCAGTGTTACAATGGGGTCATTGTTCAGCCTCAGGAGGTCACATGGGGAAAAGGAAGACCCAGGGCCGTATCCGAGCTGACTTTTTCTGGCCAGGGATGGGACGAGACATAGATAGTTTTGTCCGTTCCTGCAGTGTGTGCCAAAGTATCACCACTAATCAGGGACATGCCCTTCCTGTGCCATTTGTAACCACACCCGTAATCTCTGAGACAGTTGAGAGACAGGGTAGTGGTGATGTGGGTGCAGACCAGATGTCTTGCCCATTGGCCCCACAGGACACATTATGTCCAGGGCCTGTACATACATATTAAGTACTGTGATGTGCGGCAGTGTGAGGTATAGCAATCTGTAGTCAGGCAGTGTGAGGTACTTGTATAGCAGTGTGTGGTGAGGCAGTGTGAGATGTGGCATTATGTGTGGTGGTGTGAGGTGGAGTAGTATCTTCTGTCGCACCGTGACTTTCCTACCGACCTGTATGAGTATAAATATTTGCTATGTTTTTAGTAAGGTTTCTAGGTTAAAAAATTCATTGATATATGTTCTTACTTGAGTCAAAATAGTTGTAACCTGGTATAAATCGCTTAATAACTGCATCCTGATTTCTCTCCGTCTATTTCGGTACTACGAGGTAACCTACAAAACAGACCCCTATTCAGCTCTGTCTATACTTATAACCCCTTCAGTCTGGTCACGTTACTTATTCCATTCTGGTAAACCCTACACAATTTCATCCAGCTTAGGGGTTCCAGGGTTGCTGTAATAATCATCTTCAATTACCCTTCAAACTGATTGATCTAAGTAATCACACTAAAAAGGTCGTGGCAGCGTAACAACAGGGGTCACTGCTGCCGTACAATTAGAGTAAAAGCAGCACACGTTACTTCTTCCTCGCATAAAAACAAAAAATATACAATTTATAATACAAATAATAACAGACACCTAACAGTACGAGTAAAATTCATATACCACGTCATGAACACACCATAAAATTATGCAAAAAACAACAACAGTTAAAACCATGCACAAGAAATTAAAGCTGACTGTGGAAGCCTCCTTCCTCAAGAAACCAGAAGGTGACTCCTCCCGTCATATACAGGTACTGTATGCCTCCTCTCCAGGAGCTGAGGAGAGAAGGCAAGACCCATCTCCACCCTTAACCCGGGAAAGTATCGACTGCGACCCATCAAACAGAAGGGGATTTCACCGGAAGAATAAAATGTTCATGCGTTAGCTAGAACAACACAGGTCTTTTTTAAAGTGCTGCGCCCTGAAATGGAAGGTGGATGTGTCTGTAGGCCGGCTAACATTAACCACAACCATACCGGAGATCTCGCTGGTAATGTGTGGACACAAACTGGTGTATGCTAAGAACATCTGGCTTGCCCATTTGCCCCTCCTCGTGGCTATCTTACGCATCACACCATCAGTATAATGCGACTCGTGAACACAAACCAATGGGACGGAACACTTGGGTCTTTCCCGACCTGCCAGTCACTTGAGGGGATGAATGACAGGGTGAAGTTGACTAGTGAGTGGAGACGACGAGGCAACAACGGGGGAGGTGAGACAAGGAGGGGGGCAGGTGGAAGAAACTTGTGAGATGGAGGGTGTGGGTGAGGCGGGGTCCAGTTTGTGTCTTGTTACATCGGCATTATGCAGTCTCGTTACTTCACTTCCACCCCAATTTACGATGGTCGGCTTTGCTTTCAAGAAATGGTTGGTGAACGAGAGAATACAGCAAGTGGACTATACTGTATGTAAAAATGATCACGTGTTCATACTTGGATCACTGCAATGGATTATAAAAAGGTCTTCCATAAATCCCACCGACATGTCATACAAAGCCATCACCTGTACCTTCACACCAGTCCTACATCGAGACAGCCCAGGGAAATGAAAGTCAATACCAGCGCCCCAGTGGTGACGTCTGAGGCTTATGAGTTTTCTGTTTGTATGTGAAGGGACATCGGCTCCTAGTACAGTACACTGCTTACAACCCTACAATGTGTCAAGAACTGACTGGATGACACACACACACACACACACACACACACACACACACACACACACACACACTTAGAAAAATTTTCACATACACTTCAGAACACACTCAACTTCCCCACCACCACCACCACACATATTAACACACACCCTCGCATTCTCCCAAGCAGGCAACAACATACACCACCGATATATTTAGAGTACCTCCTCCTCACTTAAACCAGGGTTCTGACATCACCACCACAACACACCACACCACCATCATCCACCACTGACAAAACCACCAAACTTTATCAACACAGGACGAGAGACGGGAAAAAAGTCCATAATCTCCACATCAGGACGAAGAGATTTTGTTTGTGACTAGTTTCTGTGCGATATGAAGATGGGAAAAACAGACAGAAATGAGAGGGTTGGGTATGTTTGCTGATTATGGTTATTTCGTTCTCTTGTGGATCTGCCCCTCTATTTATGCCTCTGCGGACACTGGCTAGGTGGAGCGTTCCTGAGGCTCACCGATCCACTCACACGCCAACACTGGGCACCAAACCGACTTATGCGTCGCAACTTTGACACCTGCCGTGTGTGTAAAGAATGAAAACTAAATTGATGATATTGCCCGGAATATTATAATAAAATGTTTGTGCGCCTTACTACAATCAGTGAAAACTACGCTATGCTACCGTAAGGTAATTAAAAATGGTCATATCATCTGCTCTTTGGCCTAAATCATCATGGACTTCGAGCTCCCAAGCTTGGGATCTGTTGTCAATACTCAAGCCATGAATGGTTTGGTCCAAGGCTGAGACTTTTATGCTTGTTTTCTCCGTGTATGTCTTGTTTCTGATAGTCTGGTTTAACTGTATTCACACCGTCTGTCTGTCACCATCAGTGTTTATCACGTGTCAGGCTCACACATTTTCTCGGTGCTGATATTCAGTATACAGTATATATATATATATATATATATATATATATATATATATATATATATATATATATATTTTGTCTGCAGCTTCTAGAACTCAATTTGGGTCCGTAATTTTGTGGTTTGCATTGACTGGACTGTTTAATTTTATGGTGTTCTTTACCTTCCTCCCACTTCTGCCTGTTACCCTTCATTCCCAAAGTTGCACATTCGGTTCCCTGCCGTTACTCTCACACATCCACCTAATTTTTACAAGAAACTTATTGCAAAAGTCCTCTTCCTGTTATTCACTCAGTCACCACCATTCTTTTACTCACACCAACCATTGCCCACCTGATATTCATTCCCAGATAAACTGTTACACATTCCAGTCATCCTCTTCCCTTGACTCACTCCATTTACACTGTTAACTCACTTCTACCCGACTCACCTCTGTGTTGCTCTTTCTTGTTTTTTACACAGTCGCCTCCATTCTGTTATCTCACTGCAACAACTGCTCACCTGTTACTCACTCCCATACACCCTGTTATACATTCAACTTATCTACCTCCTACCTGACTAACGTACATGTTGTTCTTTGTTTAATTCACTCAGTCACTTTCATTCTGTTACTCATTCCAACCACTGCCCACCTGTTGTTCATACCCAGATACCCTGTTGCATATTCTAATCATCTGCCGTCATTTTACACACTCCGGTCAACTTGTTCTTCACTGCCAGTCACTTTCATTCATTTCCACTCTCTTCAGCACTATCTAACCTACACAACACCATGCTTCCTCTTTCTGATATACCATACTGTACTTATAATGACCACTGTGCAGCTGATGGTTACTTACGCGATGGAATCAACGTCTTCAATATAATGACTATTTCTAATTTAATATTTGCTATCACTAAAGGATACTATAAAAATCTGGGAGGACCTTTATCTTCGCAGGGATTAATGAAGGATGCATGTGACTCCTCCATGATGAAAGTTACTCCAGAGCAGAAAAAAAACATCGTCTTCAGTGAACAATAAAATGAAAAGTACGTTATCGCAGTGTAGTGGTTGACCTCTTTAGTATGATTAACCCTTTCTTATCATAATTTTGCTATTTCCTGTCTTATTTAGGATGTAAGCGACTTATCAAACTGAAGTAGTTATATATAACCTTCACTAATTTCTTCGCGAGGAAAACTGATTCCTAAGTGGCAGAAGCCGTTTGGTGGTATTAAAATATATTGTAATAAGACAACACCGTACAGAACTGGCTAACCAAAAACCAAAACCTGCTAATTTCTTCCCAAACCCAACAATTCCTGCCCATTCATGGTTAAAAAAAAAAAATAAATAAGAATTGCAATAATACTTGTAAACTGTGAAAGCTTGGAAATATAAAAATGATTTTGTTTATTCCTGTAAGAGGTCCCTGGGGATTGTTAACAATCTTGTTTTTAAACTACATATAAATGTAATGATAGCAATTGCCAGGAGCGATGAAAGCCAAGGACTTATATAATCAGCATTCTCACATACACCTCCCTCTTCACACGTCCAATCCGGCGGAACTAGCCATCAGCTCAGTTCATAACCCGCCAGGTCAGGAATGTATATCACATAAGGCAACCCTGATAGTGAATATTTGGGGTCATAACAAATCCTACATTATCAACGAGCCAGAGAACCTAATATAACCCAGAAAAAATGACGATTTCCACCTAATTTTTATAATAGAGAAAGAGAGAGAGAGAGAGAGAGAGAAATCCCAGAGCCTCCATCTCTCAGCCTCACCAACACCTTCCCTTCTAACTACCATCACTAATCTGGTGTGTTCTTAACTGAATAACTATACAGATTCAACACTATCACGGTATCTACGCAAGTCTCAGTGCAGTATCACGTGGGGAGATGAGGGAGGGGGGGATGGAGAAAGTTTTAAAGACACTGAAGGAGGAAGAAGGAATGGGAATGGATGGAAACAGTAGCAGGGTTAGGAAGGTAGACTGGAATGGAGAAGGGACAGAGAGAAGGAAACTAAGAAACAGTGGGAAGGAAAGGTGAGGGTGGGATAAGGATAGGAAGAAACCATAAAGATGGAGAGGATGGAGAAAGGTATAGTGCTTAAGGAAGGAAAGAAGGTATAGTGGAAAGGCTAGGAGGAAAGAGTTAAAAGGTGTGGCAGGAAGAATGGAGAGTGAGGAAGGAAAGAGGGATAGTGGAAAAGTTAGGAAGGAACAGCGAAAGAGGTGTGGCAGGAAGAATATCGAGTAAGTAGGGAGGGGGGAAGCGCTGCTGGAAACGTTAGGAAGGAAGGACTACAGAGGTGTGGTAGAAGGAATGAAGAATGAGCTGGGACGGAGGGAGGGATAGTGGAAAAGTTAGGAAGGGAGGATGGGTCAAGAAAAGCAAGAGAGTGTGGAAAGAGGAAGAGAAGAATGAGTGGAGTGTAAAGGGAGGAAGAGTGAGTGGGACGGACAGAGGGAGAGTCGGTGTGTAAGGGAGGAAGAAAGGGAGAGTGGGTGGGGTGTGGAGGGAGAAAGAGTGGGTGAGGAAGGAGGAAAAACGGAAGAGTATGTGGGGAGGGAGGAAGAGAGAGTGGGTGGGGAAGGAGGGTGAAAGAGGGGGAGGGTGGGGAAGGAGGGGGAAAGGGAGAGTGGGTAGGGAAGGAGGGAGAGAGGGAGAGTGGGTGGGTGCAGAGGAAGGAGGAAGAGAAGAACATGAGTGGGGTGTGTTGGGAAGTAGGTGAGGTAGATGGAAGAAAGACAGAGTGAGGTGTGGAGAGAGGGAGCGTGGAAGCCTGAGATAAAGAAGGGGGGTGGGAGCTTACAGGAAGTGATAAATGGAGGGACGGGACATTGTTGGATGATAACAGAATCTTATCTTAATTTGGTTCCCAGTCAATCATGGAGGTGAGACGGGAACGCCCAGATTATACTTTTGTTCTCTCTCTCTCTCTCTCTCTCTCTGTGTGTGATTATACTTTTGTTCTGTGTGTGTGTGTGTGTGTGTGTGTGTGTGTGTGTGTGTGTGTGTGTGTGTGTGTGTGTGTGTGTGTGTGTGTGTGTGTGTGTACAGGTTTTATACTTAAATCATTAGTATGAACCGACAGGGGGCTAACATATTGTAAATGTGGACACAGGCAAGTACGTGAGTGGACATGCTCGCGGCACCAATGAAATGTCCACTACTGACGAGTTTTTAATTAAGAACAATAATAAACGCTGATCGGAAGATGAACGCAGTACCAGTGGGCAGCCGTGGCTCCGTAAAACATAATAACTCCCCCTCCCAACCAACCCCCAGAGGAAAATAAGGTGGGTAAATGAATGACATGTAGCACTCAGTTTGCACACGCCTGACATGTGTGAGCAGCTGATACTGTGCATGTTTTATGGGTGTGTGTGCAGGTGAATCAATTATGGGCTGCATTATAAAGCACTGTTCCTTTGCTCAACCCCTTCACATTCTATTAACCGACCCCCTCCTGACCTGCATGTTTCAGCCCCTTTCTGCAGCCACTGTCGCACTGATACGTCTTCGCCTCTCCTCCTATATCCTTATGCTCTCTCTCTCTCTCTCTCTCTCTCTCTCTCTCTCTCTCTCTCTCTCTCCATGCAGTGCACTGATGCAGAGAAGAAAGCGCAGAGGCCTCAGGTTACATAAAGAGGCAGTTTTATGTACAGAAGCAAGGAGATAGTCCCCTCTCGGTACAGTTTTCTGTATGGCCGCACCTGGAATATGCTGTGCAGTTTTGGTCGGCGAACATGATGAACGGTTATCACGATGCTTGAGAGATTACAGGCGCGTGTTACTAAACTCATTCCATCCTCCAGGAGCATGGGATATCAGATAGTTACAGGCACTGAGGGCTATTCGTTAGAGTATCAGGCGTTTGCTCAAATATTTAGTTAAGGTTTTCAAAATCCTTTACGGATGTGAAAGCATCGACTACCAGCATTTAAGGCTGAACTGCAGTTCGACAAAGGATCATGCATGGAAGCTTAACTTGAAGCATTTCTACCGTGATAAATTAGGTAAATTCTTCATATACAAGGTCTCCAATAACTGAAATAGGTTACTGGAAGAGGTAGTTAATAGTTCTTCAGCAGAACTGCTCAACTCTAGTTTAGACAAAGATTGGCGGGCCTGACATAGTAATGGACTGAATGTTTCCTCCCTTCCTGTAAAATTTCCCTGCCCGACTTTTTCCTCCAAATTAGGTACACTTCCTTTTCCTTGTCTATGCTATGGGTGGGACAGATGGGTGGGGAGAGCCTTCATCTGCACTCTGATTTTCTCCCACAATCAGAATAGCAAAGTATACCTAACTACATCATTCATCGTAGCCCTCCTCGGTATGGGCCGTAAGACCTTGTAACTCCTTATGACACACACACACACACACACACACACATATACACACACACACACACACACACACACACACACACACACACACACACACACACACACACACACACACCTCGCTTTTCCTTCTTCCATATCCAACATCCTTTACCCCTACAAGCTTCCTTTGCTTATACAGTATTCTCCCTTTCATCTCTGTGCGTAACATATTCAACAGTCCTTCATCATCCCCTTCTTCCTTAGACACAGGCAGATGAATAGGTGCGTTACAAGATTTAGAGATAGAAAGAGCAACTACCCTGACACCATACAAGCCAGGCGAGGTGACCAACGGGGTACGGGCAGTAAACACAACAATTATGGTACAAACTTCCCTCCTCAAAATAGAACACAGCACAGCACAACACAAAATAACACCGTATCCTACAACACAACACAGTACAGAAAAACACAGCACCGTCTTCCACAGTAGAAACATAGCGTAAATACACCAGCCACTCTCATGTTTACAAACTGGTCACCAGTTACACACTAACATGACCACAACAACCTATCCATTTTGGCTGCTCGTCCATTTAGACTTTGTGAACGAGACACTGTTTAGCAGGGAGATTTATTACCGCAACTTTTTATTCGTACTGGAGGAATTTATTGGTGAAACAGAGGGATGAGCAAGCAGGAAATAATCACCAGGAACTACTGCAACTTTTGCCTTGACTGTATAAGTACTAACACGACCACTAGTTTCTTTAACCACCTGAAGAGAGGGAGGTGGAAAACAGGGTTGATATAAAGGCTGGCTAATGGATAATGGCGGTTCAGTAGTGTGTATGTATGTGTAAGTGTGTGTGTTTGATGAGACGCCAGTGTCTGCTCCCCAGGCTTTTCTCCAGCCTTTTCCTCCACATCTTTCCCACTAGGAAAGTAATGTAACTAGTGATCGTGATGGTACAAACAGCAAGAAGGAATATTAACCTAACTTTTATAGCTGATTATGTCCAATCTTAACCAATATTTGGACGTGTGTTTTCTTGGCCCTGACAGGAGTCCCCTTTGTAACAGGTTTCATTTCTGTCTTAGGCTACAAAATTTCTTCTGCTTTCTTCAATAAGTATCTAATTTTGCGGGTTAACAAGCATTAAAAACGCTGTGCATTTAACATCAACCCCTCCCCTCCCTCTCTCTCTCCTGCTTATGTATCTCATTCCATTTACTGTCTCTCACATCTCCGTGTTTCTTGTCCACTAGAGCTGTATCAATTTCCCATCTCGCTTCTTCCATGTGATATTTATATATCATTACAATCCAAATATTTTCTTTCAAGCACTGATCAAAACAGTAGGAAATATATCATGCTTTTATTTTTTTTTTTTTTTTAAGTAATTCGCGCTTGAATGCCACTAATATCTGTCCGCCCAGAGAACATTATTTGAAATTGTGGGAGAGAGAGAAAGGGAGGGTAGGGGAGAAGCTGGGAGGGGAAGAAAGGAAAGGTAAGATGGAAGATGAACTGGAGAGAAGAAGAATAAAGACAAAAGCTTTGCGTCGTGACCTTCTAAGAGTGGGTAATACACCTGGGAATGAGATCCACCTCAGTTTGCCTTCTGTGTCTGGAGATTAACACATAATGGCGTTAAATTTCAGATGCTCAAGCAGACGCAATCTTTGTTCTCTGAGCATGCAATGCGGCTTTCGGGGGAATCGGAAAGAAAGTATCAGGAAAAAAAGTAACAGTCAAAAAGTAACAACTTTTCCTAGGTTAGGTCCGGTTAGGTTAGGTCAGGTTAGGTTAGATTAGGTTAGGTTAGATTAGGTTAGGTTAGGTTAGATTAGCTCTTTCCCTTACGTTTTTTACTGTTACTTTTTTTCCTGATACTTTCTTTCCGGGAATCGGCTTTCGGAGACGCTATCCATGACAAACGTGCATGTGAGCTCAACTGCAAATGTTTAATACACATCGATCAATACATATCTCTATATATCCATCTGTCTATCTATCTACCTGTGTATGTATTTATGTATCTATCTGTATCTACCTATTTATTTATCCATCTTCGTATGTGTGTAACAAATCAGTCAATAATCCCTTTACATGCCTTTTCCAAGCTAGTAACGCGAGCTTGCAACCTTTCAAAGTGCCTGAATATGCATATTAGTTTGACAAGATCTTACTGACTCTAGACAATTTTAAGTCAATTCATGCAACAGTTAATCAGAACTAAACAATCAGAGACAAAAGTTCAACCAATGTTTTACCTCTTCTAGCTCTCACTTTCATTCGGTGGCTACTATTCCCAGGCTGAGAGGCTGGGTATGTGCTTATGTTCACTCTGATATGATGCGCCAGGGAGGAAAGTGGCGAATGTGCCCTAAATGTGAAGCATGCGTTCTGGAATAACAGGCGAGCTTTTCTCCCTTGCTGTACATGCACACAGTTACTTTAGCAAGGTGGTGTCCGAATGCTTCTTTAATCACTTGCTATCTTATATAATGGTCTAAACCGAAGCTAATTTGTTACCCGTTTTAACAAGTGAGATCCAAAAGTTTCTTCATTTTTTTTTCTCAGATGTCTTATATAATGATCGAAGTTAAGTCAACCCGAAAATTCGCTGAATACTCTGCGATTTACTACGATATTTTCACCATTAACTATTAAACAAATCCTAGTCAGCGCCTTCTACCAAACTGGATCAACTAGAACACACTTTTACTTGGATTTCCACATTGAATTAAGTGGTAATCGGAGACTAGAGTAAGATGTACTGGTGGTCAAGACGGGGCAATAATATACAGTAGGTGTTCATCAGCACCACACACAAGGTGGTCACCCGTGTTAGCGAAGTGACTATCCTGACATGGTACGGCACACACCTCTATCGTGTATATCAGATCGGATGACTGCAGGTTGCTTTGCCCCTCTTAACTTGGTGTGATGGGGCGGCCAGCAGGTGACGTGATGTGGGTGATCAGAACATGACTGCTTTACGTGGCCACCCAGGAAGAATTCTGACATTAGGTAACAGACTGAGAGACACAGAACTTGATGTGAAGGTGTGGGAGGGCAGGCATTGTGGGGAGTATTATATTAACTGTCCTCCGCCAGGGACCGTGACAGCCCAGACATGAAGGACGCTGGTGGAACAACACGGATGAAATGAGGTGGTGGCGTGGTACTCAAGGACAGGGCAGACCACAGAGGAGGAGACAAATGGAGGAGGAGAGGACAGGACCAAATAGAGGCAAGAAAGACTAGAGGGGGAGCATATAAAATAGGAGTGAAGGAAAAGGAAGGGTAAAAAGGAGCCTGAAAACTTGGGAGAGTAAGAAAGAAGGAGGCGGATGGGAGAGGGGATGTGAAAGAGGTATAACAACGCAGATATCATATCAACGGGAAACAGATGCAGGGGATGGAAAAAATATGTGGAGAGGAGGAAGAGGAGGGATGGATGTCGAATAACACATGATGAAAGTGAGGGCTGGGATGTTAGAAAATTTCGATAGAAGTGGGCTTAGCAGAATCTGGGGTAAGAAAAAGGGTAAGAGAGAGAAGTATGAAGAGAAAGATCAGAGAAAATGAAGACGGGGATTGCGTACAGAAGCAAAATTTTGCTTTGCATTTATGAAAATGAAAAATAAATTTGTTCAATATATAAAACGGAAGAAATTCAATACCATAACTGAGACAAGGATGACAAAAATATATAAAATATAAAATAAACAGAGCAGTCAATATTATTATTGTACAGCAGGTTCTCAGGGAACGTCAGCAGTGTGTGTGTGTGTGTGTGTGTGTGTGTGTGTGTGTGTGTGTGTGTGTGTGTGTGTGTGTGTGTGTGTGTGTGTGTGTGTGTGTGTGTGTGTGTGTGTGTGTGTGTGTGTGTGTGTGTGTGTGTGTGTGTGTGTGTGTGTGTGTGTGTGTGTGTGTGTGTGTGTGTGTGTGTGTGTGTGTGTGTGTGTGTGTGTGTGTGTGTGTGTGTGTGTGTGTGTGTGTGTGTGTGTGTGTGTGTGTGTGTGTGTGTGTGTGTGTGTGTGTGTGTGTGTGTGTGTGTGTGTGTGTGTGTGTGTGTGTGTGTGTGTGTGTGTGTGTGTGTGTGTGTGTGTGTGTGTGTGTGTGTGTGTGTGTGTGTGTGTGTGTGTGTGTGTGTGTGTGTGTGTGTGTGTGTGTGTGTGTGTGTGTGTGTGTGTGTGTGTGTGTGTGTGTGTGTGTGTGTGTGTGTGTGTTTCTTCATCCGCATCACGATGACCCTTCCAAGCATTAGGAGAGCCTAACAGGAAGGGGATTTCTATTAAAGTCTAGGAATTTACAGTACAACCCAAGGCCCCAGACCCACAGCAATTCACCGGGAAAACAATCTTACCAGTCTGGGAGAAAAAACGATGTCCAAGTATAAACCTAAGCGTCTTCAAAAGCAGCATGTGGGATTCGTTATTTTAATTCAGTCTTCTCTGCAATAACCATGGAAATTAACCCTTCTGAGCTGTTCTATATTGCCTTCCGTTGGGCGATTTGTATAGCAGAGAAAAATCTATCAATCCATCTATTTATAGTCAGACGTTTTAATCCCGCAAAGGATGGCCATAAACAAATCGCCTCCAAGTCACCCTGTCCCCACCTCCCTCATATATCTCTCTACCTCATCCCCCCATCTCATCTTTGGTATCCCCTCCCTCTTCACACCTCCTCCTCACTCACACTCTCCTAATTAGTCTCTCACTCTCAATCCTCTCCACACGGGCAAACCACCTCAGTGTATTTCGCCTAACGCTTTCTATCTATCTAAAACCTCCGTCCATAAACAGCTTAGGAAGAATTAATTATGCGTCGGATTCTCTTCTCTCAACCTCTGGCCATCGCCGTCCCCCGTCTTTACCGGCCAGTGTCAGCAGGGGGCCGGGTTGTGCTGACGGCAGTGGCTATATGCAGATGTTTTATCTTAGTATGTATCAATACTTGGGGACTCACGTCTGTGTATATGGAGTGTGCTTCTTTCTTTCTCTCTCTCTCTCTCTCTCTGTTTACACTTTAAAGATTATATGAACATCATCTACTGTTTCATGCAATTCTAAAACGGTATTTGCTGAGAATACATCCTAGTGTAATTATCGACTGCTACTTAATTATACCTGGAAAAGCTACATCCACTGCTAGAAATAACGAGTACAGGCAAAGCAAATATACAAATGCAACATGAGTGCCAGAGCGTATGCCTGTAAGGAGGGGAAGGCGGGGCACCATACGGCTGCTGTGGTAACCTTCACTGTTTACAATGCCCTTTAGCGTTGGTGTAAATATTGGGTAACAATCTTTCCTCTCCACATAAGCATAAGGACTTAGAACGGCAACTCTAATAACTCGGAAAGACGATAAAAAATAAGTGGCCCATATGGCAAAATTTGGCCGTAAAAGGTGAATAAAAATGGAAGTTAACATGGGTTCATATTGACCTCTGTGAGGGTGTTGGTGTTTTGAGAGAGAGAGAGAGAGAGAGAGAGAGAGAGAGAGAGAGAGAGAGAGAGAGAGAAGAGAGTCTGATGGCTGAATGAAGAAGGGAAAGAAGACCAAGAACAAAGTAAGAAGATGAAGTAGAAGGGCACACATGAGGAGAAGGTGTGTTGTGGAAGGAGATGTCGTTACTGACTAGAGAGAGAAATGCTCGGAGACTAAAGACGACACTGGAGCTTTGGGGGAGTGAATGAATGGTGAGTTAGTGGGTGCGGTTCGTCTTACCACAACACACACACACACACACACACACACACACACAAGTTGTTTCCTTTGTCCGCTATACCCAAAAAATACACACGATGACACAACAATGGCCAGGCGGGGATCTGGGTGTCACCTGGGTCAGAGTAACAATGCTGACCCACTGATTTTGGACACTTCTCACACCAGCCACCAAACGGTAGCCAGAGATAACACTGTAAATCTACGGAGGAGAAATATATCGAAAAGATGAGATACGTATACTTCAAATTCATAACGCTGTGCCGTTAAAAAAAAAAAAAAAAAAAAAAATCCAAGCTACAGTACTCTCAGTTATGCTCACAATAGTTTTACGAGCTTCACGCCTCATAAAATGATTTCCAGGTTTCCCTCCACCTCCAAATCTACGCATCATACAGATGGGATGAACCGGGAGTCAAAGGGTGTGGAATGATAGGCTAAAGCTCCGAAGAGAGAATTTTCTCATACATATGCATTCAGATATCAACTAGCCGACTGGAATTCGCAACTGGAAATACTTTAACTACTACAATCCGATGGCATATCCTTGCTAATACTAAGCGATTTTACTTATATAAGGAGACGAGTTTGATTTTATGGAGATTTTTAAAAATTCAATAACCCATACTAATGCAAGAAATAGAGCAAAATAGAAATACAATTTACGACAACGGCAAGATGAAAAAAAAAAAAAATACTCAGATCGTTGGGGGTTTAACGCAAAGAATCTGCGACGAATAGTCAGGGTATTACTATCTCAGTGATATATAGAAAAAATACTTAACAATTTGGCTGGGGTTAACCATAAATCAGTAGGACCTGCAAATGGATGGGTTTACATTGCTGTGTGTAGACCATTACATTCGGGAGCTAAGAGACTGATTTGTGAATATTTTGTTTATTACAAATTTTTCTACATTATCAGAATTTACGCGTACCAAAGCGGCAAGGCATGAAACAGTAAATTTCAAATACGTATACTTCAATAAGTCGCAAGTATTAAGACAATTATTATGTAGTAGTCTGAACACGTGAAATATAAATGTAACAAAATAAATGTATAACAATGACATGGATAGGGAAGCAGACAGAGAGACAGACAAACAACAATGGTATGGACTGACAGGACTGGATGGTAAAGCTGGAACAAGACTTTTCTACGGCTGTACAATAACTGAGGAATATACAATACACGTGGGACTAAGAGGAAATGACACACAAACTGTATTAAAACATGTTGTTTGAAGGTTGAAAATTTGAGCTCAGCTTTCAAGCAATAATTAGGTATATACCCATTAAAAACACAAACAACATCATCCAGCATATCGGGACAACTGCCAGCAACAAAGGGAATTAGATAATGCCAAACAATTTATCTGAACATTAAAAGATACGGCCGAGAGGTACTTATTTGCTAAAGTCTTGGTTGAAGCGTCTGGCAAACACGCTATTATAAACTGGTGGTGCAGTTTGGGTTGTGCCAGAGAGTGAGGAGGTCCACCAGTGTTGACCCAGACCCTCTTCACCACAACCAGGGGTCGCCTCTTTTCTTGTCCAGTATTTAGTGCACTTAACATCTTGAGGCATCACCTGAGTCCACATGCCCAGCACCCCTGCCTGCAAACGCACACAAATGAGAATGCATGCACGCATGCACACACGCTCCAAGGCAGTATCTAGAATTTATGTTCCAGGGAGTATATAATCTTATGGTTAGCCAGACTGTAAGGGGTGTGGATGTGGAGCAGAGGGTGCGATACAGCAAATAATTTAATCTTCCCTCAGTCATGCTTATTGTTTCTGAGAGCATATGAATCCACCACCACCCCCTGGGCTGCCGGTCACCACCACCCTCCCTCCACCACCTCCCCCTGGGCTGCCACTCATTACCACCCTCCCTCCACCACCTCCCCCTGGACTGCCACTCATTACCACCCTCCCTCCACCACCTTCCCCTGGACTGCCGCTCACCACTACCCTTCCTCCACCACCTCCCCCTGGGCTGCTGCTCACCACCACCCTCCCTCCACCACCACCCCCTGGCCTGCCGCTCACCACCATCCTCCCTCCACCACCACCCCCTGGGGTGCCACTCACCACCACCCTCCCTCCACCACCACCCCCTGGCCTGCCGCTCACCACCATCCTCCCTCCACCACCTCCCCCTGGGCTGCCACTCACCACCACCCTTAATCCACCACCTCCCCCTGGGCTGCCACTCACCACCACCCTTAATCCACCACCTCCCCCTGGGCTGCCACTCACCACCACACTTAATCCACCACCTCCCCCTGGGCTGCCACTCACCACCACCCTTAATCCACCACCTCCCTCTGGGCTGCCACTCACCACCACCCTTCGTCCACCACCTCCCTCTGGGCTGCCACTCACCACCACCCTCCCTCCACCACCTCCCTCTGGGCTGCCACTCACCACCACCCTCCCTCCACCACCTCCCTCTGGGCTGCCGCTCACCACCACCCTTCCTCCACCACCTCCCTCTGGGCTGCCACTCACCACCACCCTCCCTCCACCACCTCCCCATGGGCTGCCACTCACCATCACCTCCCCATGGGCTGCCACTCACCACCACCCTCCCTCATGTGTTAGACATGAGTGATGTTTCAATCCGGTGCCTTGCCTAAATTTCACGACTGGGTGGTTGCGGGAGTGAGTTATTAATATTAACCAGGTGGTGTGGACATAAGGGGGCGTGAGGGGTTAAGTGGAGACCGGGGAGAGGGAGGGCAAGGTGTAAGCGGAGGGAGTGAGGAAACCCTAGGGAAATCTGAAGGCTTCTTAAGGTCTGTTCCTCGTCTTTCTCTCTCTTTTTTCATCACTGATGAGATCGATAATGCTTGAGGTTTGCTTCACCTGCATTATCATAGTAAAACCAAGAAACTGGATGATTTGTTTATAGCCTCAGTAAGGAAATATATTGTTGATAATCTGTTCTGGGTCTTTCTTTGGGATTTTTCTTTTACATGATAAATTAAGACTCTGCTGGCTCGGCTTACATTTATGTCAGTAATACAATCCTATGACCATTTGCGATTTTTTTAAATTCACCCGTCAAAATACCTTCGGCTCAAAAACACAACTCCCACAATACAGACAATCAGAGTAATGTTGCCTTGTAGTGTCACTCGTACCCTGAAGACACACTCTCCCACAGTGGCGTTGCCTGATGGATGTCCGGGGTGGAAATGGCCACCTTCGAAATATGTCTCGCCATCCCATTTCCCATCTAAAATTTCCGGGGGAACACCTCGGACTTCTCTAAGAGTTCTCCTTGGGCCACCCTGTAATTACGGTTGACCACGCCTCAGCCACCCCTTTAAAAAAATCCTACAACCATCCATATACAACCCAAGGCCTTGACGAAACCGCCAGTTACTGCTGCTGGGTCGGTGTGCGTCAAGATGGCCAAATTACTGAGTGATGGATCATTACTTACAGCAGCGTGGAAATCTCCAGTGTGGTGGATGTTCCAACGCCCAAACCTCCACTTAGCGCCTCGTTTAAGACCTGGGACTGGTCTGCCCACATCTGTCTCTGCTTCCAGGGAACTGATTCTTTGTATATCTGTCTGATATCTGGCGCCACTTCGGCACTTCCTATGAGAAACTACTTCAACAAAACGATATCATGCATTCTAGACCTTTTCCTTACCATCTCCTACTCCCATAATACTCCAATGTCCTTCAAGAAGTGTCCAACCTTCTTTTGTCAGGACTGTAAAATATCTTAATACATAATAACCAGCAACATACATAATGTAGTCAAGAGGTCAGGTCAATGTCAAACCTAGGGGCCAAAGGAAGTGACGTTAGCACCTCTCCAGAATGTCTCACACCAGCACAATAGCCCACAAACAGTGCCTCGTGACCATACACACACATGCACATATACACACACACAGGCTTCTAGAATATTTCAACAACAGTATAGCCCACGTGACACGACCCCTGCTGAACGAGAATGTAGTAATCAGGACCCATATACATACAGGGTCTAACCATACTGACCCCAAAACGCGTCGCGTTTGCGCATGACGTCATGGCGAAGACACCAGGTGAGGTCTTCCGAGAAGGGGTTGCCATATAGTGAGAAGTAGACTCAGTTGCTCAGAGGTCACGGCGCCAAACAGGTCACCTCTGTCACCTGCACTTTATTCCATTGTATGTGCCCAGTGAAATAATGCCTACCAATTTTTTTTTTTTTTTTATGCGAGGAAGAGGGAACCAAAGGCCATGAGCCCGCAGTAACAGTTCCCTCCAAGAGAAAAACAAAATACAATAGAGAGCCAAATTCAAGATCCGATCATTTTGAGATGCCTGGACACACTGCGTTTGAAAGACTGGAGATCATAGGCAGCAGGAAATACAGACAGAGGGAGACAGTTCCAGAGTTGACCTGTTGCATAAATGAAAGACTGGGAGTAACGGTTAATTCTTGCATTAGAGAGTTGGACAGAAAAAGGATGAGAGTTTGCTGCCAGACGGGTGCTACGCGCCCGTCGTAGAGGTGGAGGAATGCAAGCAGACAGTTCAGAGGAGCAGTGACCATTAAAGTAGCGATAGAAAAGAGATAAAGATGCAACAGTGCGGCGAAGAGACAGAGGTTGAAGGGAGTCAGTAAGAGGAGGTGAGTTAATGAGACGAAAAGCCTTTGACTCCACCCTATTGAGAAGAGCTGTATGAGGGGAGCCTCCCCACACATGAGAGTTGTACTCCACACAGGGGCGGATAAAACCCCTGTATAGAGTCAACAATTGCGCAGGGGTAAAGAAAGAGCGGAGTCGGCTTAGCACACCCAATCTCTTGGAAGCAGATTTTACAAGAGATGTAATATGATCTTTCCAAGATAAGTCCCGAGTAAATGAAACCCCAAGCATGTTCAAGGATGATGTAGGATTAAGCTGAATATTATTAAACATTAGTGGGTATACCTGTGGAAGATTTTGTCGGGTTGAAAGGTGTAAGAACTGAGTCTTAGATGCATTAAAGACAACCATATTATTTTTACCCCAGTCAGAGATACGAGCCAAGTCAAACATTAGGTGTGCCATAGCCTCATCCCTTGTTTGTTGAAGTAACTGTTGAGATGGGCGTTGCGGGAACCGAATGGAAAGGTGAAGGGTGGAGTCATCAGCGTATGAGTGGATAGGGTTAGATGTACAGCTTAGAAGATCATTGATGAATAAAAGGAAGAGAGTTGGTGATAGGACAGAGTCCTGAGGAACACCACTGTTGATAGATCTAGGAGAAGAACGATGGCCGTCTATAACAGCGGCTATAGAACGACCAGAAAGGAAGCTAGCGATGAAGGCACAGATAGAAGGATAGAAACCGTAGGAGGGCAGTTTGGAAATTAAAGATTTATGGCAGACTCGATCGAAAGCCTTTGAGATGTCAAGTGCAATGGCAAAGCTTTCGCCAAAGTCCCGAAAGGAGGATGACCAGGAGTCTGAAAGGTAGGTGAGAAGATCGCCAGTGGAGCGTCCCTGACGGAACCCATACTGACGATCGGAAAGAAGGTTGTGATAGGAAAGATGCCTTAAAATTTTTCTATTAAGAATTGACTCGAAAACTTTTGAAATACAGGACGTTAAAGCAATTGGACGATAGTTGGAGGGTTGGGGAGTGGTCACCCTTCTTTGGGACTGGCTGAATGAGAGCAAACTTCCAGCAAGAAGGAAAGGTACAAGTTGACAGACAAAGACGAAAGAGTTTGCCTAGGCAGGGTGTAAGCACAGAAGCACAGTTCTTGAGAACAACAGGAGGGACCCCATCAGGCCCATATGCCTTGTTAGTACTGAGGCCAGTGATGGCAGAAAATACATCAACTGAAGAAATTTTAATGTCAGCCATGAGGAAGTCAGAGGGTGGAAGTGATGGAGGAACAGCACCGGAATCGTCTAAGGTAGAATTGGAGGAGAAAGTCTGTGCGAAGAGATCTGCTTTATCAGTAGAAGAAATAGCTACAGAACCATCAGAGTAGAAAAGAGGAGGGAAGGATGATGAGGTAAAGTTGTTAGAAAGATTTTTGGCAAGATGCCAGAAGGAGCGGGAAGAATTCGAGTTGGAGAGTTGAGAGCATTTAGTATGGATGAAATTATTTTTAGTAGAGCGAAGAACAGACTTAGCACGATTCCGGGCAGAATTGTTTGGCTGTAACTCTTTACTGAAGAAAGGTGGGGATATAACTTTCCATATTTTCCCCAAAGATGAAGAGATTAGACGTAAGTGGATTCATATGTGCAAGAGGAAAGACACAATTAATCCTAATACTGCTCGCATCTGCAGCCTTCACTTTGATCAAAGTGCTTATAAAAGAAATCTAAAATATGAACTTCTCAAACTGCCTATTCCAAAAAATCAAATACGCCTTGAAGAGCACGCCCTGCCATCGCTGAATCTGCCATCAACTTCATTAAATGTTAAGTCCCTTCCCCTTTCTCTCTCTCTCTCTCTCTCTCTGCGTAGGTGCATATCCCTGTATATGGTGGGCTTTGCTTTTTATAAGCTGTACAGTATATCTCCCCTCACGGGGTTAGTGCTTGCAGAAATGTGGAAAAGCACGTGGTGCACTGCATTTACCAGCCCAGGTAAATTGAGGCAACAGGCCACCGCACTAGTATGAGTTGCTAGTATCCATATTTACCCACCATTATTTTGTTCTACCCACGTACTGTAGGTAACCATTACTGAGTACCCTAGCAAGAAAGCAGTAGTGTTGAAAATTAAGTACGGTATATCGCAGAATGTATTTGTTTAAAGCAGGTTCGTAACGTGGTAATTCCATCTGGAAGCGTTTGGCAAGAAGTATGTTATCATTCCCCCCCCTTCCTTCCCTCCCTCCCTCCCTTACAGGTCGCAAAAACAACGGTGCCAGGTCGTTGGAAATGATTTATACAGCCACTTTTCGTTCTCAAAGAGTGAATAATTCGTAAAAACTATATAGCTTTTTATGTACATGAAGCCACAAGAGTATATGAAATACATTCACATATATTTAATAGCTCGGATTAAGAGATTTGTTATTTATAATTAACGATTTGGTATCTACGCAGTCTCTCTCTCTCTCTCTCTCTCTCTCTCTCTCTCTCTCTCTCTCTCTCTCCATGATATATGCGGAATATATACATTTGACATACTGTGGCTTAAAACCAACATAAAACCTAAGCCTTACCAACGGTAATTTAAAAGACAACTGGCAAGGCATTGTCAGTACTAATATATAGGCATGTGTCTCTTCCTACTGAAGTAATTAGCCTTTTTGTTCGATACCGAATATTTTTCAGGATGCGGGTATTAAACAGAAATTTGGCCAACTCGACACGAAAGCTGCAGAGTAAGATGTCAAAGTTAAGGAAATGAAGCCTGCATAGTAACATATAGTCAATACCGGTAGCAGTACCAATAAACATCCGGTATCATTTTTAACAAGATGATATCCATGTATCCTAATAACTATCACTATTAGAGTATATTGTGTTTATTTGTAAATCATGTACCTTTAAATATGAGAAGGGAGAGGTTAAACAATCATTTGAATTGATGAAATGTGTGTGGGGAACAGAGTTGTGTGTGGGAGGGGTGGGTATGGAGGATGACAGACAGCTGCACCTCACCGCGACTTGAGGCCTCCCTCTGAGGTCCCAAGGGAGATGGTGGGTGGGGAGAAATGGGGGGAGTGTCCTGTCTCAAGCGTGACGTCAGTAAATCTGCGTAGTGGAAAGGTGTGAGAAGACCCTATATGTATATGGGTCCTGGTAGGAATCAGAGATCAGAAGGAGGCTGGCGATCGTAGCGAAAGGTTGGCAGACAGAGAGAGAGAGAGCGAGACAGGGAGGTAGCTTGCGGGACTCTACTTTATACTTCACTCGTGTGTGATAGACTTTGTTAATATTTCCAAGACAAATAAAAATAGTCCCATACTCATCTTTACCTCTCCTGTCTTTGGATGACAAAGAGAACGAATATTATCTACTTACAAAACTACTCACGTATAACGACCGCTCGTCCACAAGTCTAATATATGTACAACTGATCTACAAAACACACTACAAGAAGCTACGAAGTTTCTACAAGATATACTTCCTTTGGCCCCTAGGTTTGACATTGACCTAACCTCTAGACTATATTATGCATGTTGCTGGTTATGATGTATTAAGATATTTTACAGTCCTGACACCTTTTCCTTACTGGTCGAGGTCTATCTTCTTCCCTCCTACAACACAGCATCCTTCCTGACAATCCATCACCTGGTCATGATACCTGCTCCTCGTCTACTTCATTTTGCTCCCAAACACCTCTCGTTCAAGCACTCATTCTGTCAGTCTTTCACTCTCATTCCCTTTATATTGCAAAACCCCTTCGAACTACTGTCACAAGAGGCAACAGATGGACAGAATGGTTAAAGAAAGGTGAAGTTCCCTATTGGTTCCTCCTTCATTATTATAAAACAAGAGAGGTTTCACTATGGCAATACAAGGTAGTTATACTTTTCAAATTAACTTCCTGTCCATAAAATGTACCGGCTGTATCATATCAGCACACTATAGGTTCTTAAAAATTCACAGCTTTCCTATATGCCCAGTTTCATTTCCGCTTCGGCATCTTTGGAGACTGAAGAGTATGCGAGAAGGCATAGTGATACAACAAACAAGAAGGCCGACCTCAAAGAAAAATTACCTGTCTCATTATAACTTCAAAGGTCATTCCAGAACGGTTTGTCTTTCTATCTGTGTCTTTTTCTCTCTCCTGATGATGTAAGAACGAGAGAAAGAAAGCAGCAGAAACAGGAGGAAGAGGCGTGAGAAAAAAATCCATGGTAATGAAGACGATAAAAGAGTACCGTAATGATGATGATGATGATGATGATGATAGAGAAAAGGAGGGAAATAAGAAGAGACATAAGAGTACTAGGATTAACTTTTTAAAGACAGGAATTTTCCTTCTTAGAATAAAATCATTTGGCTTTCAGCAGAATAAAACTCCAAGTATGCCTAACCCGCTGACGGGGATAGTGGGGAAGGAATGACTGCATTTAACAACACAAGGTCCCTATCCTCCCCCCCCCCCACACACACACATTAAACACCCAATCTCTGCCCAAACCTAAGGAACTACACACACCAGCACTTAAGTTTTCGTTCGGCCTTTCAGTGCATTGAGATGGAGGGCCACGGGAATCTCATAATCGTGTTTCCCTCATGGGTTCAGAGTCAGTGCATGGAAAAACAAATCTCAAACTGTGTGTGTGTGTGTGTGTGTGTGTGTGTGTGTGTGTGTGTGTGTGTGTGTTTTCTTTGTGTGTGCGTGTGACTGTTATTAACACATAGATTTATAAACAGACAGACAGCCAGATAGATGGCTAGACAGATATTCAGAAATCAGATAGATAATGGCTGTAGACAGAAAAGATGAGAGATAATCAGACAGACAGAATTATAGAGACAGACGGAGATAAATCACCAGTAGAACGCCCTTGTCGGCGAGGTACGAGCGAGGCCATTTTAATCCGAAAGCATTGAAATGTCGCCTTACACCCCGAGGAGGCCTAGTGTATAGTGGTGGCTATCTACCTACCAAATTTCTTGCTTTTACGACGCTATCTGGCCTGTGGCCCTCTTTTGAAGATTTTCGACATGCTGTACTTGGCGAGTGTCACGTGCCACGTCCACCACCTGGGTGTGATGAAACCTGTCAAAAATACACTTTAAAGAATTGTATTATCATATGGTGTAAACCACGCAGTGATCGGCCTTGTGGTTGCTGAGATATAAGCTTCTCAAAAGCGTTATTGTCGGGCCGGGCTGGGCCGCTCACAGAAGAGAAAATGCCACTACTTAACGAGACTCGCTAGGGCTTCGCCCTCGCTCGTAAACAGAATAAAAAGGCCTTTTAAACCAGTAAGACCAAAGCAATAGAGGTAGAGTAATTAACCTTCTGGTCTTATTTAAAAAAAATAATAGTAATTTCCCTCTATGGCTGCTCCTTTAGATAAGCCAGGGTCGGCCTTGGATAAGCCTGGCTGCCTTTTGATACCTGGCCTCTCTCTCCTAGCCTTTCAACTCTCAACTCAGAAACGTATTTTTTGCAATTTTATGGAGACCTGCTATTCTAAAGTGGTTAATGAAGGCTATGTTAACCTCTCCAGTTCCAGAAGACAACACTAGGTTTTAAATCGTCTGGAAGTAGTGGGTTCAGGGTAGACCTCTTGTTGTGAGAGTAAATGTAGGCTATATCTAAAACATCCACTTCGAAAAGACATTCCTAGGCTTTAAATCGTCTGTAAGCAATGAGTTTATGGGAGATTTCTTGTTGTGTGGGAGTTAATGCTGGCTATATCTAACCTCATCCTACGGACAAGTCTCTCCTCAGGTTAATGAAATCGTTTTGATGCAGCAAGAAGGGAACGTACTGGACGTGCCCGTAGAAACGGTTGTGTTAATGATGCTCTTATTTTTGGCACCAGGAGAGGTATTCATAAGGGATCCTAAACATTTTTTACGATAAACAAGGGAGGAGGACGTGTTTGTAAAGAATCATTACCATTTATTAAGATACACAAAGGAGGAAGTCGTATTTATGTAGGACTGTAACCACTTTAACGACAAGCAAGTAATAGGTCGTCGTTATAAAGGATCCCAACCTTATTTTATTATTATTATTATTATAAACAAGTGAGGAGCTGTATTTCTGATTCTAGCCAATTTGTACATTAATCAGCTGAAAGGTCGTAATTATTAAGGTTCTAACCAATTTTTGAGATAAACAAATCTTCATAACCGTGAGATGTTGGAAACTGTGAACCGGTAACTTTCCACTTAAACGTTCACTGTAATTTAGTTGTGAAGTGTTTGGGAACGTGAGACTGAGAAGAAAAACATAAACAAGGACTCCAATACACGACTCACCTTCTTCACCACGAATAAACCATTTTTATTTTTAAGTACGCCATTATTATTTACTCCCTGCTATCTCCACACAACTGTGTTAAACTTGACAGACTTATCCAGGCATTGAAGGAGTTGTGGAAGGCTACTTTTAACTCCTCCGGCAAGCAAAAGTCCCTCCTAAGCTGAATTAAAGCTTGTGACACTAAGAGGAATAAAATAAGCAATAGGTCATCAGTGTGAGGATATTTTCATCAGTTCGGTGCCTGTTTTTATTTCCTGCCACGACCACACGATTAAAAGTGAACACTTGCACTGAAGGGATTAATGATGGCTACATCTAACTCCCCAGCTATACAAATCTCCCCTACGCTGAATAAATGCTTGTGAAAGTTGCAGTATTATAATACGGAATACGCCATATGGGGCGGCGGCAGTTCGCAGAAAGACACGATATCAAGAACCAAGAATAAAAAGAAAAAAAAAAAAAAAGTCACGTTAGTAGCCTATAAAAATAAAACAAGTCATGGGAATGCAAAAATATGAACTAAACCACCGAAGTGCAAGAACAAGAAACTACCGTTTATAAAGCCTCCAGCATGACTGCATTCGTCGGCCTTGGTCACCTATTGGTGGCTGTCCGCGCTGCTTGATCTCTGGCAGCCTCCCTATTCAGTCCCTTATCCCTAAGGTCACACTCTATGACCTCGTCCCAGGTCTTTTTCGGTCTGCCACTCGCAACCATACACCCGACGTTCACACTCCTCACTTTCCTCATACAATTGCCTTGCTCCATTCCCTCCACATGTCCAGTACGTTACGAAGATGCAAAAGATACGTCATCGTAGTGTGAGAAAATTCCGTAAGCGGAGGGAAGTTGCTCGAGTTTATAAATACGGCACCAGTTGTGGGGATGACGTATGCAGCTAAGTCATAATGAAACTCCGCACGACTCACGCCCGTATTGTGGGTGGTTTCTGAGGCATCGTAACGCCATATCCTCGGTGACTGATGCTGCACGTTACACCTAACCTTTCTATTGTGTAGCACATTTTCCAGACACCTTACCTGTCTGAGATGTGCAATTTGGGGGTGACTTTTTCAACATGGTCTGTAAATATTGGCTTTATTTAGTCTTCTTTATGTGAGGTGGATTGCATAGTAGCCTCAAAAAGAAAATAGAAAATACGTTATCGGATGGAAGTTACAAAAGACTTCATTATTCTGATGGGACTGATAATGTCTCAAGTCCCTTTACACCAAAAGGTCTTCCCTATGCTGAATAAAATCATCTGACGGAAAACAGAATAAAATAATATGACGCCATTGTACTGAAGTGATTAAGCTTTTCTTTATTATTTACTTTGCGTCCTAAGTTTTAACAGTTATACCCATTAGCGATCATAATAATTTAACCAGACACACATTACGTTAGTCAAGTATAATCTTTTCCCAGCAAAGCTTGTTAGATGACTTCGTAATATTACTTACTGGTATTTTCTTTTTTAAGCCAAGACAAACTTAACCTCTCCAATCCAGCAACTTTTTCTTTTACCGTTTTCTCGCTCTTATATCAGGCTGTTACCAGATTACTAAATTCAACTATGGACATTCCCGTAGCAATGAAGGGGTTAATGAAGGCTAGATCTAACCCCTGTCGTTTGAAAGCGTTCTCCAGGGCTGACTGAAATTGTCTGGTGATAACAACAGATTACAAAAGCCGGTAGGCGACGACGGCCAGCTGCAAGCGGGCCGTTGCGGTTCACCTACACACAAAGGAGGACTCTTATCCTGTCACTTTCCCCACTCTTATTTATTTATTTATTTTTTAATACAACGGTCACATTAGTTAACCACCTCAAGATACCCGTCAAACCATAACAACCAATAATGTATTCTGCTTAGGCTTCACCTTTACCAAGAGTGGAATTTACGTAACCGTGACACAATGAGGCCTTTTTTGTCGGCTATCTTGACCGGCTGTTCCCGTCTGTGGCCATAAGCGCAGAGGACATTGGTCAAGGGTAAGTTGTGGTGGTGTAGGTGCCATCACTCCCCCAAAACCACTAGTTGTCTTGCCCGCTCTCACTCGTGATCAATCCTTCCTTCTGACACCTGCCCAATAACCTGCCCCTCGTGGCCCGACAGCAACTGGTAACACCTGTCCAGCTTAACACCATCCCCATTTACCTTTAGAAAGAATAAGTATCGTTAACATTAAAAGTGCGTAAGAATGAAGTGGAGGAGGGCAGAGGGAGGGGCAGACTGAGGATGAGATGGAGGGATGGAGTGGAGAGGTAATGAGAGAGGGGTGTGTGAGCTGCTGGAAGGGACAGCGTAATGGCATGGGACAGAACGACATGGAGGAGATTTGTTCGTGACCACTTCGTACTGGATTAAGGCGTCTGGCTATAGATAGACAGACAGACAGATTATACGCGAAAAACGATCCCGGTGAATAAACTGTTCTGTCATAAATTATCATGTACTGTACTAACACTCATGATCTTATCCCTTTCTAAAGTATCGTGATATAACATTATCTCCTCAAGCTAACACTAAACTTAGCAGCCACCATCCAGGGAAAATATGATCAAGTGAATATTATGCGTTTGTGAGGAGTAATCCATCACATCATGAAGGAACTGATGCATGTGGACACGTCTCGCTCGCGGCTTACAGGCTTTGATCCATAAACCTACCATTAACGTCCGCACAGATTAGTCACAGTTCGTCGAAGATCCGTCTGATCCTTCAACTGGGAGATTATGGGACAACAGTCTGGTGACCCTGAGTGCAAAAGAATATAAAGAAAAGGAACGGAGGTTAAAAGAAGAAACGACTGGATAAAGGAATACTGTACAGCTGAATCCTCGCCACCAAATCCTTCGTGAACACCCATGAATGGGACCCGTGACTAAGAGACAGAGGTTGAAGGAAGCCAGTAAGAGGAGGAAAGTTAATGAGACGACACGCCTTTGACTCCATCTTGATGAGAAAAGCTGTAAGTGGGAAGCCTCCTCACACATAAGAGATGTACTCTACACAGGGGCGAATATAACCCGTGTATAAAATCAACAGCTGTGCAGAGGTAAAGCCGGCACGGAATCGGCTTAGCGCACCTGATCTCTTGGAAACAGATCTTATAAGAGAGGTAGCTAATACCGTAAGTGTGCCTGTGAGGTGAGGTTAAGCCAGGATTCCGTGCCTAAGTCAATGGGGTCCCTTGAATACCTGGCCCCCTCCTGACCTCAAACCACAAAAGTACGAGAGGCAGTTGATTCAGGAAGACAATCTCACCATCACCTGGTATTGTGATGGTGATGATATTGGGTTATCGGTCTCTCTCTCTCTCTCTCTCTCTCTCTCTCTCTCTGTGGAAGTCCGTCCATGATGCACTATACATTTCCCATCCTTTGTGATAACAAGGTATACGTCTTTTATTCAGGTAATATAAACTCCAGAGAAGCAATCCACCTCAGACAGGATGAAGCGCAGTTGTTTTTAGGCAAGATAGAAAGAACCAATGGCCAGAAGTACGCAAGATTGTTCCCTCCAAGAAAAAAAAAAAAAAAAAAAAAAAGAGAAGTCAAATTCAAGATCAGTTCATTTCGACATGCTTGGACACACTGCGTTTAAAAGACTGGAGGTCATAGGCAGTTGGAAATACAGAGGAAAACAGTATCAGAGTTGACCTGTTGCATACACGTTGGACTGGGAGTAACGGTTAACTCTTGCATTAAAGAGTTGGACAGAAAAGGGATTAGAGTTTGCTGCCTGGCGGGTGCCACACGTAATGGTGGATGGATACAAGCAGACAATTCAGAGAAGCAGTGACCACTGAAGTAGCGACAGAAAAGAGATAAAGATACAACTGTACGACTAAGAGACAGAGGTTGAAGGAAGCCAGTAAGAGGAGGAAAGTTAATGAGACGACACGCCTTTGACTCCATCTTGATGAGAAAAGCTGTAAGTGGGAAGCCTCCTCACACATAAGAGATGTACTCTACACAGGGGCGAATATAACCCGTGTATAAAATCAACAGCTGTGCAGAGGTAAAGCCGGCACGGAATCGGCTTAGCGCACCTGATCTCTTGGAAACAGATCTTATAAGAGAGGTAGCTAATACCGTAAGTGTGCCTGTGAGGTGAGGTTAAGCCAGGATTCCGGGGGCTTGGATGGTGAGTGAATGAGAGTGTGGCCCATTTAACTGGGAGATACTGGTTAGTTCTCATTTTTTTTTTTTTTTTACTCTCCCTTGAACAAACCCCAACCCATCTTTAACTGGGAAAAATAAAGACTGGATATGATAATGATGATGATGATGATTGACGACGACAACGACGACGAAGACGACGATGAGACTGAATAGATGATGATGATGATGATAATGATGATGATGATAATGATGATGGTCGTGGGTACCTGTATTCTGGTTGTTTCAAGATAAGTTTACTGTGAAGAGGGAGCACCTAGTAACTAGGGGCTGCCTCTTTTCACTTATCATTCAATTATCTTTCACTTATCATTCAAGCCGTCTAAAGCTTGACCTTAGCTCTCGCGGCAGCTGGAAATGGGGTAGAGGCTTATTTATGATGTACAAACACTATAAAGTAGAAATTCTTCAGTACTGGTTATGGCGACATCAATACTACTTGCATTGTGATCCACCCGTCACATCCGGAAACTCCCCCACACAGTCAGGGTGGACGGAATACGGCACCTGGTATAGACGGAGAAGTAGACAAATGATAAAACGGCTAGATGTTTGGTTCATCAGAAGACACAAATGCATAGAAAAGGAAATATACTATAATTCTTTCAAGGTCACATGGTGTACTTCATTATGCAGTGCCTTTTTTAAACGTGAATTTATTATATCCATAAAAACATTTGTTTTTCTTCTAGGTTTTTGCACGGGACGCTTAATTATGAAGAAAATCCAATATATCATAGACTGTTACAAGAATTCTCGGTAAATGCACCAACTTTAATTGGTAATAATAACCAGTTGTCACATTCAGCACTGACTCAAGTATTTCTGTCTCCATATCGTTTTCCATCACAGAAATGTTACTTTATTACGCTCGCCACAAAATCACCATCGTATTATTCTTCACGCACACCAATTGCCTCTATGTCAAAGTCTGGTTTTCTTACTCCACACTATCAGTTTCAAGATATTCTGAGACATGTACAATTGGTCTGTCCTCAAAAGTATGATTTTTCTTAGACTGGAACATGGGAGTGTGACGCAGGATGATGGTTTATGATACAGCACGGTGTTATCAAAAGAAATATGGGCTTTCTTTTACGTTTTTCTTTTTCCCTTCGGCGTCCTTCCTTTGCCACACCCAGTCTCATGTTCTCCTCCACCTTGCTCCCTCTCTGTTTTGCATCTCCCACTGTCCCTTCTCCCTTCCTTCAAATGAGTCTGACTCCTTGTGTTCATCTCACCTCCATCCCAGTTCTCCATCACTTCCTTATCTCTGTTACCTGCATGAGTATCTCCCAAATACGAAAACTCTACCTCCCTCCCTCTCACCTCTTCCCTCCTCCCTGATCCTTCTCTCTCTTCCTCCCTTATCCCTTCCATCGTGGACTGTTTGCTCTCTCTCTCTCTCTCTCTCTCTCTCTCTCTCTCTCTCTCTCCAAGTCTCTCTCTCTCTCCTTTCTACTTCTTGTACTTCCCTAAGTTATCTCTTTCGTACTTGTCTCTCCCTGTCTCCTTGCTCTAACTCTCCATCCCTTTCTTCCTCCCTACTGTATACGGTACACGTCTTCTTTCCACTCGCTCCCCCCCCCCCCCCGTCTCTCTCACTCGTCAGTTCCCAAATTTTTTGTCTTTGCCCCCAAAATACCCCTCTCCACACACACACACACACACACACACACACACACACACACACACAGAGTGTGTGTGTGTGTGTGTGTGTGTGTGTGTGTGAATCATCCCCTCTATAATGTAGGTCACCCCTTTGTTAACGGTGTGTATGTGGGTATGGCAGTGGTAATATTGCGTCAAGAATGGAGTATCCTGGTGGGCGCCAGTATACAAGGGGTCTCACGAAATGTCCTGGATGTTATTTAGCTACAATTACTGATGACCTCAAGGGTAAATTAGACTGAGGCAATTTTCACACATAAGTTATTAGTAACTGTAGCTCGGTAACGGACTGATAATTGAACACATGTTGATATATCATTTTTACTTAGACTTAGTCCTAGAATCATCTGAGGTTTGATACACATCTCCTCAGACACTCTGTATAATTCTCATACCCCCCACGCTGCCCCGACCCTTTGCACATACTGAGAAAAAGCTCCTGCAGAGTACCCAATCACCTCTATTCTTCCTTCATGGGAGATTCTGCCCTGGGGGGAAAAATGCTAATATGATGATGTTTTATGCAAGCAATTATATTATTAGGGAAACAGGGCTTTTGATGGCCTGCTTATCATAATAACATCAACCTCCCCTACGAAGGTAATACTGCTTTATACTTCTTTACCCAGACACTCCCAATCTTCACAACTTGCACACACCCTTCAACAAAGTGCCTGCTTAATGCACGACTAAACATGGTGGTAGATAATCATGATGCTAAGTTTAATCTACCAATCTATCACTCTATCTATTGGTGCTCGTTTACTTCTCTTACACCGCATCCAGTGAGAAATGACCCTGTTACAAAAGTACCTCAACGTATTACTTTTCTTTTCCTTAGTAACAATCCTACCTCAAACAGCACACCATCCTTCCCTTATACACTCCCTAGCCATAATCCTGCAATCAATTTTTGGCCAATTTCTCCTTCTCCGAACCGGGGATTGGGAAGAAGGGTAGGGTCCAGAAACAGGAGGAAGAAAGCACAAAAAAGAGAAATATCAATTGAGATTCCAGTCAAACAGGTCATCCATACAAATATTCATTATTAAACATAGCAGTAAATAAATAACCAACGAGTAATAAGTGAATAATTAGGCCTAAATAAGGTTTACTTAGGGCATAACATTGATGAAGTCTTAGACCTGCAGTTCGGTAGAGCGGGTAGGCAAGCGCGTCCTTCTATCTGAACTTTCACTATCTCGCCAATAAAATCTTTCACGTAGTTTGCCTTTCACCTCGTCTTTATTCTATGTCTGTCTTTGTACTATCTGACGCCCCATCTTGTGGTGACTATGACCAACACACAACTAAATAAGTAAAATAAACAAATAAATAAAAAAGCTTCCCCCCCCCTTCCCATGACCCATTATTTATCTCGTTCTCAGTCTCCTTCTCCTTCCACGTACAATCGGCAAAAGAAGTAGCGTTACTCAGGACTTCCATGGACTGACAACGAGCGATATTTCTGAAGTACTGTATTTCTAGGTATATATGTATTTCTGAGTACAGTATAGGGCGGATTTTTGTATGCGCCACTCATAAGGACTGCTGGAATAAAAACACACAGCTGAATTAGTGGAGCTTCCATTTAAGTGTTTCATCCAGTGTTACACTGCTTCTGGATATGAAAGTAGTGATACTCGCTTTGTTGACTGAACTTTCTGTGAATATGGCGAACCTATGAGAGTCCACAAAGGGGTAAATATAATCAACATTCAGATCCCGCTGCCTTTCACAGCATCCACCAGCAGGTCATAAATACACTCCAGCTACTGCCACCACACCAGTCCTGAATAAGACAGCCCTGTCACATATTAAGTATGAACGATGTGATGCTCTGTTCAAGCAGGAAGATGTGAAGTTTTGGGGCGACAACTAATGCGCGTAACTTGATTGTTGGGTATGAGGGAACAGCTTGTAGAATCCATGAATAGACACAAAAAAAGAAGAAAAATGCCAGCAGTGTGGGATCTGTGCCGCGACCCCTTTCTTCCATCAATATTATTATTACTTACACAACCCACACGGAAAGGAAAATAAATTCCTAGGAAACTATTACGATGGTGTTTCAGTAATGTTTTTAAGTAATTTTTAAACAGTAATTTCTGCCAAAAATACTCATACAAAGAAAAACAAAACTGAGGGGTGTACAAAATTTCCTGTATGCCAGACACAGACACAAATGCAGACATAAATTCCAAAGCATACGCTCCTCCCTCCTCCACGCATCCCACCTCTCCTACACGCATCTCGATCGAAAAAAGGAAAATATCTATTGATACTGTTCCAAGTCCCAGCGAGAAGCACATCAAGCAGCACAGAGCGCCCTGCCTTCCTCTCCAAAACTGTACCACGAAAAAAATTAGCACCACCTTCCCCATCCCCTACCTCCAAATCCTCCTCTTTTCCTTCACCTGTTCCTCACATCCAGAGAGTGGTTTGGTCACGATCCTGAGTTGGTTCAGGGACGTCACAGTGTCAATAAAAGGGTCGCTCCGAGTCACAAAGATACCTCTGGCCACATGTCCAGCTTTTTGAGTGAGTATTTTTTAGCTTCTATTGCAATGTGTGTGTGTGTGTGTGTGTGTGTGTGTGTGTGTGTGTGTGTGTGTGTGTGTGTGTGTGTGTGTGTGTGTGTGTGTGTTTAAACTGTAGGTGAAGGCTGTAAGTGCTTGTAGGCCAACAAGGGTGACTGTAGAAAAGTTTACATATGAATTATTAAACACAAAAAATTTCAAGTGAATACACTAATGACACGTTTGCGTCAGCACATGCGCGTAACCTGAACAAGAACACAAGAACAAGATCGAGAACATTTACCGGGTATTACATATATGTAAGAGGCCACCGCTGACACTCGTCATCCCGCCCAAGTGAAATATGTGGCAGATATTGTGAGCTGAACATTTACTCATACCGTCAACACCCAACCCTGGCTGCTCGCCTCTGATATACATTCCTCACAAATCACTCACAGCAAAACCACACCCTGAGAAGAATGATTATATCCAGGAGTCAAAAGTGATCTAAGCGTTCCTATAAACACTTGGGTAGTTCCATGCAGCGGTCACTGGTAATCAGACCTTCTTCACCCATCCCTGATTTATTGGCAGGGGCCTGAATTCGTCCCACACACAACTGGTTTTATTTCGTCTCATGTGCGTCCGTGGAGGCTGCTTGCTCCTACATTCTTGGCACTTAAAAAACAGAAAGAAGTCCCATTTGGCTCCCTGAAGAAAGTGTGATAAAGATAAAAGCGGTGGCTTCTGTCAATGCTGTCACATTACACCTTCACTTTATTACAGGAGGAAGTCATCCTAACCAGTGTGATAAAGTGTATTAAAGCGTGATAAAGACAGAGGCTGGGGGAGGTGGTCAGGCTGTGTGGCTCCTGTCGATGCTGTCACACTACACCCTCACTTCATCACAGAAGGACAGTCACCCAAACCAGAATTCAAACGGTGGCAGTCACAGAAAACTACCAAGCCACTCTATCAACTTATCGACTAAGTAATTAAGCCAAAGTTGTGTATACGTTCTGTGACCCCTTCACCATATCCCTTCTCAATGTCAGACCATCATCTCATTCTGCTCCCCAACTTAAGTCCAAATTATTATTTGGTATCATAGGGCTCACACTACCAATTCGGTTACGTATATCCTCCCTCTCTCTCTCTCTCTCTCTCTCTCTCTCTCTCAGAAAAATATGTAGGCTAGTTTTTAGGCAACTTGTTATTCATCGTTCTTCACTATGACCTCCCCCCCCCCTCTCTCTCTCTCTCTCTCTCTCTCTGGGAAAGAGAGAGAAGATTGGTGACCCATGATCTGACTCGACCTGACCTGACCATATATGCCGTACCAGGTGAGGCCGTCGCCTTCATCAAGATATTGTTATGCTTGTCTATTCTCTCGGGACATGAATCACGGATAAATATGGTACATGGGGGTATTTACATATGTTTATATATGGTATGTATCCAAGTACTGATACAAACATGTTTGAGTCTGTGCGTTATAAGCCCATGCATGGGTGTACAGATTTTTGCTTACGTACACAGCAATTCAGTATATAGTTCAAATTTCCTTCTTTCTTCATAAATAAAAAAATAATAAACAATAAAAAATGCAAGCAGTATGTTAAGATTAGCCTGACATGAGGCTGCATGCTCAGCCTTCTCATTTCCATTATATTCTACTTTCTGCCGATCCTATGGAATGTCCTTCAGGCTTTTCAAACCCTGCATCGTGCTACTCCTCACTTTTTTCCCCTGTACGGTAAAAGCAGGAGGATCTGAAGGGTGAGGAAGACACCCATCTGCTGTGCTGTCCTTTTTTTCAACTTCTGTAACTTGAGTACAGAAGGCCAATTGTGTTAGTGTTAAGGCCGAACCCCTCGTAAGGACCGTAAGATCTGTGTAGTCTGTGTATGTAACTTCACCCCCCCCCCTCTCTCTCTCAGACAAATCTGTATGTTTTTAGAGTAACTTTTATCCCTGACCCTTCCATTTATACTTATCTTTTAACACTGCGCTCTTCGCTTACCTTCCTTCACCTCTCAGTCGTTTACTCTTCTCCACTCTTCCACATTTCTCACCCTCTCTTCCCATTCTACAACAATAACAACTGTTCTCTTTCACTCACTTCTTCCCTATTCCATCTTTTCGTCTTCCTTTCTGCTTCTCATTTACTCCTCTCCCAGTGTTTCATTTCATCTACTCCCTCTTCGTCTCTTAGGTCTTTTTCAAAGCAGTAAGAGAAAGAAGTTATAAAGAGTTACCGGGCGACTAAGAAGGTAAAAGGAGGCATCAGAGAAGGGAGGATGAGCGGTGTGAGAAGAGAGGTTATGAGGAGACGAAAGAAAGGAAAGAGCATGAAATGACACAGTGGAAGAAAGGGATGAAGGAAAAATAAAATGAAAGTTTAGAATGTAAAATGAGAAAGACCAGGAGGTGCTAACTGAGAAGGTATAGTGGACGGAGAACAGGAAATGTGAGAGGTAGTAGGCAGAGAGTGAGAGGAGAAACGGAGCAAAGTCAAGAGGATGGTGGCAGGAAAGGAAGTGTGACAGAAAAAATGTGAGTTAGGAAGCAACATAAGCAAGAGATACAAAAACTAGTCCCCCACAAGCAGGTATTTTTTCTTACATCATTAGAACTCAAGCAAACTAATCTACATAAAAGACTAACCCCCAACAACGACACAATGGAACCTTGACATATCTACACCTGCCACGCTAATCTGACTGCGTTTTAAACTCCCTCCTAAAGCCTGAATTAGATTTTTTCCGCAATCCTGTTTACTGTATATTTGACTTAGTCTGATATTCACCAAATACCTGCCATCAACTGCGGGGCAAACTAGCAAATTCATTTACTCGATCCGGGGGAATCACAAAGGGCATTTGAAAATAATAGCGCAATGATTCCACAGTGTAGTTGTCTTCTACCGTGAATTTTATGGCCTTTATAAACAATGTGGAATGGCCACGGGGTGACCTACATTATACAGATCTACAATACCGAGTGCTGTTTGGATGCGAGTACATATAAACATACACTGACTAGGATGGCACGGGAAGGAACTGGAAATGTGATTCTCTAGTGTCCTCGGATCGGGTGAGTGGACAACTTGTCCTACTGCCTATGATCTCCAGTCTTAGGCAGTGTGTCCAGCCATCTCGAATGGAACGGATCTTGATTTTGGCTCTCTGTTATCTTGTTATTTATTATTCTCAGAGGTAACTATTTTGCGGGCTCTTGGCCTTTGGTTCCTTCTTTCTTGCATTAAAAAAAAAAACTCACTGAAAATGAATTCATATAAATAAAAATGCTCCATTACCTGACCAAAGCGTCTGTGTTGGGTGTCTTATTTCACAAAGTAGAGCACTAGGGAAAAGGGTGAGAAAAATATAGACGGCTCGAGATGCTACTAAAAAGAGAGAGTAGGAAGATGCAAAATGTTAGAAAAGGACAGAGAATGACAGATGAAGGAAAAAAAAAAAAAAGGTATTCAGAAGTGGGAAGACACAAGAGAGAGAGAGAGAGAGAGAAAGAGAAGGATATGCGAAGGGAAGGAGAGGGAAACAGGGATGTACAGACAATGAATCAGGGAGAGTGAAATTGAAAGCAAAGAGAAGCGGCAGAGGTAAAGAGTGAATACAGCATTTATATATGTATCATTGTATGTGTGTATGTATGTGTTGTAAAGGAGTGTTTTCACAAGTCTGACACGGGTGGGCAGCTCTACCATACACGTTCAGGTCATATTTTATGGGTCCTGGGACTGCATTTTTTAAGGATCCTAAAGGATTACGAATAAAAAAAAAATAAAAAAAAACTAGCAGGCACCTATTGCCAGAGGAAGTTTTTTGTCGCTTTAATATGGCTCTAGTTTGGTGGCAATACGTATGGCAGGTGTGGTGTGGAGAAAAACGTATATACAAGCATCTCCTACACAGCTTTTGCTCTGAACCGAGGAACACACACTTGTGTTGAAAAATTCTGTAACTAACCCCCATTCTGTGTGTCACACACACTGGTATAATTGCAGAAGATTTTTGTGGAGTTGGAAATGCATGTGGAAAATGTGTTGGTATGACTGTGTTTGTGAATGAGAGTCTGTAGACAGTATGCCATAAAGGGAACCCCAACAGGGGGTGAACCTGTGTGACATACTAATGCATCTTTTTCAGTGTCCGTTCCTGCGCGGCGAGCTTGTACCTTGATCAAGAGAGTGAAAGTACTCCCAAAGGAAGAAAAAGAGAGACAGGAATGGGAAGGTGGTAAGAAAAGAAAGAAAAAAGAATCAGAGTAACGGCTATGATAGTTCCAATAATGTCAGTGATTATTACTTCATTAGTAAGAAGGTTACCGGTACTGGTATGTTTCTGGCTTCGTTTGCCAGTCTGTCTGTCTGAACGTCTCAGCAACATTATGGAAAACTAGTGGATCGAAGTATACAGATATTTGTTTTTTTACACTGGATCAAAAGAGAAAGAAAAACAAATAAAAAAATCCGCAGGCAAGATTACAGTTGTCTTCCATTCATAAAAAATCTGTAACAGTTGGATTTGAAATGCTGTAGGTAGAAGTTTGGAGAGAATCTAATCTCAGGAAGCAAGTTCCAAAGAGAAGCAGTATGATCGTCAAAACCGTCAGCCTTTTCTTATTTTCATCCTCATTCTTACCTCAGCCCTAGCAACCATCTGCTTCATTATCCCTACCTGGGGAGATAAGCCAAAGGGTATCGTCCCTAATGACCGTACCGCTGCCTTACTGCCATACTTAGTGATCATTACTCCCCTCATTAAGCCACACATCTCACGCCAACTTCAAGATTTGCAATTTTCCGATTACCTCTTCCTGAAAATTGAGCAGAAAATTAATAATCTATCTTTCCTCTATTTTCTGCTTAACACCTAAACCCAGATTTCACGTAAAGTGGCTGAGGCAAAAAGTGTCCACGCCCCTCTATCACAGCTTTACTCAGTTCACTTTACTTTGGTCTAAGACTGCCATCCCTCCATTCTCAATGCTGTTCTCCAACAAGAGATTAACAATTTATTATGATGCCACTCATGATGAAGTGCTAGACATCAAGCATGGCCACAATACTTCCTCTACCACGGAGATTGTGATGTAAGCTGCAAAACGATGAAAATTTAGGCCAAGTTAATGTCAATGTACCACAGTCATCACTCCTACCAGCCAGTCTCAAGCCGCCCTCCCTCACGTGATCCTCAACCTTATTCTCTTTTTTTCCCTATAGTCTATACTATTAGGCCATTCTTGATTTCACAGAATTAATAAAAACTGTCAGTATTTGATTACAAGACAACAGATTACTTAAATATACCCACAACACTCATTCCCACTCATGCCTTTACTCGGTATTTTTTTATTGTCACTATAATAGCCCATCGTTCAATAATCCAGCTCAGTTCGCCTGTATTTCATCTATCAGTGGGTATTTTATTGTAACTATTGCCAGAGGAGTTAAAGGATATGTACGGTATGTCATTGCCGGCCTGAGAAGTAACAGAGATATGGAGGCTACTGTGTTCCGTGGTTCTCGTGTTGGGTTTGGTGTTCCCCCTAGTTTCTCTGAGGGACTGACGCTGAACATGAGCCGTGGAGAACAAAGGTGAACACAAGGGGGCTGGAGTGAAGCCAGACAGAAATAATAAATGGGGGTGACTCTCTGACAAATACCACAATCTTCTGCTGCTTTGGGAAAATATAAGACCCCTGCCGACGGTCCAAGTGACTAATAAATCCCGAGTAATCAATGGCATTAGCGAATCCTGGAAAACAAAAACGACACAGAATCCTGAAGCTACAATCAGGCTTCGTTTATGTTTTGAAGTCATCACAGTCTTCCACTTGTATTCTGTTCGTTCCTTGGGCAATTGTGAACCTATTATCTCGGGTAAGCAGTCGTGCTAATGTACATTTTTCCGATAAAGCCGGCTTTATGGCGAAAGACTTCGTGCATAAGCAATATCCACTGGGCTGATCGAAAGACGCAAGCACGCGTGACCAAATTTTCGGCTGCCTGTTAGAAAAAAAAAAAAAAAAAATCCACAGCTGTAACTCGATGGGATGACGACGTGACCAGAGATGTCGTATTTGTATATTTAAAAAAGAAAAAAAATCTTGTTTTGGTGGGATACGTTAAAATAGCTTACAGCATTCGTTTTTTTTTTTTTTTTTACTTCCAACGATGGGATCAGCGGCTGACAACCCTTAAAGAAAATCGAGCCATTCTGAAGACTAGGTAACTCAAAGAGGCCTCGGAATATTGAGTTCAAGGCCCGTATTCTCGCTGGTTAAGGAATCTCTCTAACACCTTTTCCTGAGCTAATTATTCTGTTTATAACACCTTATTTTCCTCCTCGGTGCTATATTAATCTTTCAAGAATCGCCATATCCTGCATAAATAATATTAACCAGCCATATCCAAAAATACATTACTAAGGAAGAGGTGATAGGGAGCCTCCTTACATGACGAGAATACGGGCTCAATAGACTAGATGATATACTTAGGATGATGGAGTAACACAGAACTTGTTATTGGCTGACACAGCTTGAGGTCAACATCTACTTATCTACTAGTGACTTTTTACATTTATATCACTGTTTATAATTACATCTCTCATACTGCTGTGATGAGTATGATTGCTGTGTTGGGAACATTCATGGTTGTTATAAATTTGTGGCCGGGTGTTCCCTCATAGTTTTTCAACAATCTACCCAACTTTTTTCCCTTTCCTCTTTTACCCTACTTTTTCTCACTCCTCTCTTTCCTTTCATTCCCCACCCTCCCTTCCCTCACTTCACACTCACACCTCATCCACCTACCTCACATCCTCACCTTGCTCGGCTCGACCATACACTTTTTCCCTCTTGCTACATTATATCAGTATCGCCTTGAACTCAGGATGATCATGCCTTGTCCCAGCCCCTTCCTACTCACCTTTCCTTTTCCCAATAACCTTTCCTCAACCCTTCCATCCTCCAACATTTAGCCTACATTCCTTCACCATTCCCTCCCACTATTCTTCTCCCTTTTCTACCCCACAAAACACACTTCCACACTCTACCTTTAGTCTTCATCAGCACCATCCGTCCCTACGCACCTTCATCTCCACCTTCTCCCCTCCCCACCCTACCGCCATCATCCGTTGCCTAGTCACCCTCATTTCCTCCACCACCGCCACCAGTCACCTCTCCACCCCCGTCACCATTACCCTACCTTCACCACGACCACCATCCGTTACCTATCAATCGTCATCTCCACCACCGCCACACAGCCACCCCCAGTCACCTCTCCACCCTAATCACCCTTGCCCTACCATCACCACCACCCACCACCACCACCACCCGTCACATAATCCACTCTCATCACTAAGCCGAGTATATGAAGTAAGAGGGAAAATGAAGGGGAAAGTGGAGGGGGGGAGGAGAGAAAGGAGGGGAGAGGATGGAGAGAGGGTGATATCTGGCCACATCTGTCACCATAAATCCAACAATAAACTGAGGCCGCGTGAGTCCTGCATCAGATACACACACCACCAACACTGCCATGTGTGTGTGTGTGTGTGTGTGTGTGTGTGTAATTCACCGGGTCGGGTCGGTCAGGATCACTTGATGGCCGTGATCGTCAGCTTTTACCCTCCCGGAAGGGAGCTGAGAGCTCATATAGTCCGATCTAAGGGCAAGGCTGTGACCTTCACACACGCACACACCCGTCCCCTTGCTCAAGGGGGACAGTAACCACCCACTTCGTCAATGAAACTTTTCGCAACCTGAGCGAGGCGCGAACTCCCGTCTACCAGATGGCAAGCGAGAACGTTACCACTGCACCAGCGAGCGGTGTAAAGGTAATGCCGTCGGGTGAGAGTCGAACTCACGACCTTGAGATTATTCTCATGCGCTGCCAACTGTGTGTGTGTGTGTGTGTGTGTGTGTGTGTGTGTGATAGAGAGAGAGAATGATACGAAAAGAAAAGAGGAATACAAGTGAGGAGAAAAGGGTAAAAGAAAGCTGGACCTATAATAAGCGGATAAACACACACACACACACACACACACACACACTATGACCTGCGCCATCTTTATCTGTGCTTCTTTATGTCCATTGATATTCCTTTCTGTTTATCTGGGTTGTTTATCTGTCCGGTTATCCTTTGTGTGTGTTTATTTGTGCTTCTTATCTCTCTCTCCTCTATGGTGTTCCTTTTTATCTGTTAACCTACCCCATCTCAGGTCATCTTGTCTGAGGCATGAAGTGTCTGGACGCCTATCTCTCTCTCTCTCTCTCTCTCTCTCTCTCCAAAACCACTATCGTATTTCCGCATCGTTATAACCATGTATCCCTTCTCTTTGTGTTTAATTTTGTACTCACTAACTCCTGCTGCATGTTGTTTATTAGCCTCTTCATTTTATAGCTTTTCTTTTCTTCTTCTTCTTCTCTCTCTCTCTCTCTCTCTCTCTCTCTCTCTCTCTCTCCTTTTACATATCTCTTTATTCTTTTTGTATATATTTCTTTGATCCCTCTGTCTGCCCCACCTCATATCTCCGTTTATAACGTATACATATTAAAGAGAATACTGAGAGACTAAAAGCAATGTATCGGAGGAGGTATGTAAAGAAAAAGAAATCATGAAGGAAGAGGGAAGAAGGAAGGAAGGAAAGGTTACAGAACGTGGGGTGGAAAAAGGAAGGAAGGAAGGACTGTTTATCCCCGTAAATTATTAGATGCCACATCAATTCCTGGAGTGGCCCAAATAGTCAGTCACACACCAAGGTTTTTCGGATGCGGTGTCTCATTCCCGTAGAGTTTAGCGACGCCCCATATTACACTCCTTGGATCCGCATCTGCCTAACTTGTTTCTGTTCTTTATGACAACCTTTTTATTTTTTGTACTGTTCTGATAATTTTGTGATTTGTGTTTCTAGGTACGGTATTCATCATCGTCCTCAGCTTCCAACCTATAATATAATTCGAATACTTTGCGAGTTTTGAAAATTTCTGGTGTTATAATTACTACTTTTTCCTCTCATTCTTCTTGCTCTATCATTCTTCCTTTGCCACCTGGTTGACCGTTGCTGCACATCACCTGTACGTCTGTGATCCCATCTATCCAGCTCTGTGATACCTAACTACCTTGGCCGTAAGTAGAATTACGACAGTCCATATCAAATTCACTGCAAGATCAGGCATTTTGCTCGATGGGACAGTGGTAGCCAGAATTTACCCTTCCCATGCTGGCGAAGTATAAATGGGGGAAGGGGTATTTACAGTGAGGGTAATACCTGTGAATGCGTAAATGTTGTAATAGCTGTTTGTGTGCGTAGAATCTGTATGAATCAACAGGAGAAAGCATACACTAGCATTTGAAAGGACATGCTACCATCAACAGCTTTAAATATCAGCCAAGCTTAGGGATGCAAACCTAGGGTGGTATTCTCGTACGGTTAACAAGCTTATTAACACCTCTTCCTTACCGGTCTAATTCTGATTCCGCTGCCATTATATTCTAGCGTGTTATGTCGATATTAAGAAGGTATAAGACACAAAAAAGTGGATATTAATGGGCAGCTTGGAAAATAAAGCGCTAAGAAGAGGTGCTGGGGAGCCTCCTTACCCGACTAGAATAGGGGCTACACCTGGCCACACGTAGATCACGATGCCAACATGGTACCAACGCGGCTCTAATGTCAGTAACTGTTTCGATCAAAAATGGTTTCATATTTTACGGCACCTTCGTAATTCAACCAAATGGAACTCTAACAATTAAAAAATATATAAATATATATAAAGCAATCAATTCCAACCAACAAAATATCTCTTCACTGTTCATCCCAAGGAGCTTTCATATTTTCCGTCACCTTCGTAATAAGACCAGCAGCATTGAGATAGCCCATAGTAACAAAATATTTTCACCTCTGTTAACTAAATCCTTTCACCTCTGTTAACTAAATCCTTTCACCCCTGTTAACCAAATCCTTTCACCCCTGTTAACCAAATCCTTTCACCTCTGTTAACTAAATCCTTTCACCTCCGTTTACTAAATCCTTTCACCTATGTTAACTAAATCCTTTCACCTCTGTTAACCAAATCCTTTCACCCCTGTTAACCAAATCCTTTCACCTCTGTTAACTAAATCCTTTCACCTCTGTTAACTAAATCCTTTCACCTCTGTTAACCAAATCCTTTCACCTCTGTTAACCAAATCCTTTCACCTCTGTTAACTAAATCCTTTCACCTCTGTTAACCAAATCCTTTCACCTCTGTTAACTAAATCCTTTCACCTATGTTAACTAAATCCTTTCACCTCTGTTAACCAAATCCTTTCACCTCTGTTAACCAAATCCTTTCACCTCTGTTAACCAAATCCTTTCACCTCTGTTAACTAAATCCTTTCACCTCTGTTAACCAAATCCTTTCACCTCTGTTAACCAAATCCTTTCACCTCTGTTAACTAAATCCTTTCACCTCTGTTAACCAAATCCTTTCACCTCTGTTAACTAAATCCTTTCACCTCTGTTAACTAAATCCTTTCACCTCTGTTAACCAAATCCTTTCACCCCTGTTAACTAAATCCTTTCACCTCTGTTAACTAAATCCTTTCACCTCTGTTAACCAAATCCTTTCACCTATGTTAACCAAATCCTTTCACCTCTGTTAACTAAATCCTTTCACCTCTGTTAACCAAATCCTTTCACCTCTGTTAACTAAATCCTTTCACCTCTGTTAACTAAATCCTTTCACCCCTGTTAACTAAATCCTTTCACCTCTGTTAACTAAATCCTTTCACCTCTGTTAACTAAATCCTTTCACCTCTGTTAACCAAATCCTTTCACCTCTGTTAACTAAATCCTTTCACCTCTGTTAACTAAATCCTTTCACCTCTGTTAACTAAATCCTTTCACCTCTGTTAACTAAATCCTTTCACCCCTGTTAACCAAATCCTTTCACCTCTGTTAACTAAATCCTTTCACCTCTGTTAACCAAATCCTTTCACCTCTGTTAACCAAATCCTTTCACCTCTGTTAACTAAATCCTTTCACCTCTGTTAACTAAATCCTTTCACCCCTGTTAACTAAATCCTTTCACCTCTGTTAACTAAATCCTTTCACCTCTGTTAACTAAATCCTTTCACCTATGTTAACCAAATCCTTTCACCTCTGTTAACTAAATCCTTTCACCTATGTTAACTAAATCCTTTCACCCCTGTTAACCAAATCCTTTCACCTCTGTTAACTAAATCCTTTCACCTCTGTTAACTAAATCCTTTCACCTCTGTTAACCAAATCCTTTCACCTCTGTTAACTAAATCCTTTCACCTCTGTTAACTAAATCCTTTCACCTCTGTTAACCAAATCCTTTCACCTCTGTTAACCAAATCCTTTCACCTCTGTTAACTAAATCCTTTCACCCCTGTTAACCAAATCCTTTCACCTCTGTTAACTAAATCCTTTCACCTCTGTTAACTAAATCCTTTCACCCCTGTTAACCAAATCCTTTCACCTCTGTTAACTAAATCCTTTCACCTATGTTAACTAAATCCTTTCACCCCTGTTAACCAAATCCTTTCACCTCTGTTAACTAAATCCTTTCACCTATGTTAACTAAATCCTTTCACCCCTGTTAACCAAATCCTTTCACCTCTGTTAACTAAATCCTTTCACCTATGTTAACTAAATCCTTTCACCCCTGTTAACCAAATCCTTTCACCTCTGTTAACTAAATCCTTTCACCTATGTTAACTAAATCCTTTCACCCCTGTTAACCAAATCCTTTCACCTCTGTTAACTAAATCCTTTCACCTATGTTAACTAAATCCTTTCACCCCTGTTAACCAAATCCTTTCACCTCTGTTACCTAAATCCTTTCACCTCTGTTAACTAAATCCTTTCACCTCTGTTAACCAAATCCTTTCACCTCTGTTAACTAAATCCTTTCACCTATGTTAACTAAATCCTTTCACCTCTGTTAACTAAATCCTATCAGCTCTGGTAACCAAATCCTTTCACCTCTATGAACCAAATCGTTTCGGCTCTATTAACCAAATCCCTTCACCCCTATTAACCACATCCTTTCACTTCTATTAACCAAATCCTTTCACCTCCATTAACCAAATCCTTTCATCTCATTCCCCACATACTTCCAGTCCACAAATCCCTCTCCCACCGTTCCTCCTCCCCTACCGTTCTCCCTCCACCACCATTCCACCTCTCTCCCCAGACACATTAGCTTTCATTGTTCCCGTGGCAAAAGAGCTATGTTGGATAAAGGCTGGTGTGATCTGGTACATTAGCGAGTGTGTGGTAGTGCCTTGATACCATCTGAGTGCTGACCCTCCTCCCCATCCCCTCCATCCCTTGCACTCCCACTCTTCTTCCCCTCCCCTCCATCCCTCGCACTCCTACTCTCCTTCCCGTCCCCTGCGTCCCACGCACCCCTACCCCCTTTCCCCACAAGTCACTATAATGGTGCCCCAGTATAATGGCGCATCTTGTACTATTTTCACTCGGACGCGGATTTCTGCAAATGTAAACAAACATACCTTTATTAACGTACATAACTACACTATTTTCACCTTAATCTTAATCTCAGTTGTAGAAAAAGACAATACTACGACTCTGCGTCCTATCCATAGAACTTCCTCATGAACAGCATCATATTCTTCTGCTAATCTAAGGTTGCAACTCAGCATTCAAGTTAGAGAGATGGCCATATTGTTGCCTTCCCTCCAACTCATATCCCCTTTCTCTCATATATCCCTCCACTCCATCCCTTCGTCTCTTCTTTGGTCTTCCCTTCTCCTTTTCCCCTGCACCTCAATCACATACACTCTTCTAGTCAATCTCTCATTCTCCATCCTATCTACATGGCCAGGATTGAGAATGAGAGACTGGCTAGGAGAGTAATAACAACCTGTCGAAACTTGGACAACCAAAACGTCCACCCACAGCCTTAACACTCACCCACCCCACCCATGACCTTTGAGTTTCACCCACCACCCAACCTAACATCGCTGACACCCACCCACATTCCACCCAGCTCATCCTCTCACTCTATCAACCACCCACACCCATCCATAGCCACACACCCCACACACATCCTCCGAAGCCCACCCACGATCTCCACACCCCACCCACGACCTCCAAACCCCACCCACGACCTCCACACCCCACCCCACGACCTCCAAACCCCACCCCACGACCTCCATGCCCAACCCCACGACCTCCAAACCCCACCCACGACCTTCACAAACCCCACCCTACGACCTCTAAACCCCACCCACGACCTCTAAACTCCACCCACGACCTCCAAATCCCACCCAAGACCTTCACACCCCACCCACGATCTTCACACCCCATCCACGACCTTCACAAACTCCACCCACGACCTCCACACCCCATCCAAGACCTTCACATCCCATCCACGACCTTCACACCCCACCCACGACCTTCACAAACTCCACCCACGGGCTCAAAACCCTACCTTCGACCTTCGCACCCCACCCACGACCTCCACACCCCACCCACGACCTTCACAAACCCCACCCACGACCTCCAAACCCCACCCACGACCTTCGCACCCCACCCACGACCTTCACAAACCCCACCCACGACCTCCAAACCCAATCCACGATCTCCAAACCCCACCCACGACCTCCAAACCCCACCCACGACCTTCGCACCCCACTCACGACCTTCACAAACCCCACCCACGATCTCCAAACCCAATCCACGACCTCCAAACCCCACCCACGACCTCCAAACCCCAACCACGACTTCCATACCCCACCCCACTATCTCCACACTCTACCCACGACCTCCAAACCCCACCCACGACCTCCAAACCCCACCAACGATTTTCACAAACCCCACCCACGACCTCCAAACCACACCCTCGACCTCCACACTCCACCCAATCACCGTAAATATACACCGTGAAGCCAATCTTGCAAAATATGAAGCAAGAGAGAGGGAAATTGTTAAATGTTTGCCAAATACGTGGAGGCGGGTACTGGGTGCGGTGAGGTGCTGGACCAGACATGCCCACCAGCGAACTAAGACTCGTATTCTCGTTGGGTAAGGAAGCTCCCTAACACATCTTCCTTAGCGATTTATTTTTAGATAAGGGTGGTTGATATCCTTTTGTATGAAGTTTATGCAGAGCATGGCAATGTTGAAAGGATTTGGTTAAAACAGAAGAGGACAGTAAGGTGTAATAAACAAAATAAATCGCCGAGAAAATGCTGTTAGGGAGCTTCCTCAACCGACGAGAATACGGTCCTGGTCAAGATCGTTTGTTTTTGCCTTTTTCGTAACTCCCACTGTTGCTCAATACCTTATCACAAAAATATAGAGAATAATAACGTCAGAAATTCGACAAAACAAATCAATTCTCGATAAATTTTAACTTGCCACGGATACTTGTTTGTGTAAAAGACTAGGGACAGTATTCTCGTTGGTTGAGGAAGCTCCTAATACCTTTTCCTTAGCGATTTAGTTTTTACTATATCTTACTGTCCTCTTCTGTGTTCCATAATTCATTCCAATATCGCCAGACTCAAAATAAATAACGTACAAAAGGATATTTCCCCGTCCTATTCAAAAATAAATCGCTAAGAATGAAGTGCTAAGGAGCTTCCTTAACCGACGAGAATACGAGCCTAGGATTTATGAATACGATCCCAGGAATCGTATTTTCCAAAAACCCCTAAGTATGGATGGTCAACTGATTCGTTTGTTTATATTTTCCCTTCATTTAAATCGCCTCCAAACACTGAACAACAAACTAGAGTACGTAAATACAAGAAAATACGACAAAAACTATTCGATGTCGTATTTAACTGCTAGCAAGAGTCATTTATCGTTAAAAAAAAAAATTGGCCAAGGTTTTTTACAAATACAATCCAGGCACCTTCCAAGACAAACCGGTATTTTAACCGTATATGGCCATCGTCCGCCACTTGCCCCGGGATGACCAGTCTGTTGGGGAGGTGGTGGAGAGAATGGAGGTACTGTACGTGAGGGGAGAGATGAGGGAGGATAGTAGGCAGGAGGAAAGAGAGGGGAGCAGGGGTGAGACAAGAGAAGGAAAGAATGGGCAGGGGAAAAGAGAGGGGAGGAGGAAAGAGAGGAAAGGAGGAAAGAAAGGGAAGGGGAGAGAAAGGCCGCAACGACGTAGTAGAGGGGGAAGTGACGGTGGAAGGAATAGGGAACAGGGTTGGGAGTTTAGTTGGAGAGGGAAGTAAGCTGCATAGAAGGGCTAGTGGGGAGTTAGCACTACGGGTAGAAGAGGATGATGTGGAATGGTAGGTATGTAGTGGGAAGCTTGATGGTTTGGAGGGATGGATGTGGAGTACAGGAACTGGAGGAGGGGGAGGGTTATTTGGGGTGAGGGGTAGGTCTAAGAGAGGCAGAAAATATGAAAAGACGAAGAATGAGGAATCTGGATGTTTGCAGAAAGTTGGCATAGGCACTCACTCTTGACGAGTAAGATGAGCGAGAGACAAGTTTTAAGAGATGAAAGAAAGAGGAAGATATGAAGGAAGAGAAAAAAGTAAAGTGTGGAAGCAGTTTAAAAGACCCAAGGTAAATAAGAATGAAAAAAAAACAGCCTAATGAATAAAGAGAATGAAAAAAGATATAAATGGCCAAGAGCACATGACAACAACAAGGGGCCACGTGACGTCATGCGCGGGAAGGTACACGTTTTCTCTTCCCACGGACTGACCAAGTATTTTATTGATCTTGGGCTACGGAAAAAGAGGAGACATACCGAGTCAAGGGAAAAAGATCTGGCGATATATTTTCACCTTGTTAGTATCGATAATCAAGCTAATCTCTGTAGGAAGTTAAGGTTGAAGGTGCTACAGAGTGAGCTGAGAGAGATGAAGTGAGTATAGTGTACGGGTTAGCGTGAGGATGGCACAGGATGAGAATGAAGTGAGGAGGTCGGAGTGGAGTGCGAGGGTGGGGAAGTGCGTGGGGGTGAAGTGGGAGACTGAGGGTGGCGTAGTGCGAGGACAGGTAAGGAATGTTTTGGCTGTCAGTCACACTTCTACCCACTCTTACCCACGCCTCATTATGTCACACACATCCTTGTCTGACAGTAGCTGCATATTATCCCAGAGGTCCTTAACATTTAAAACAGAATTAGAAGCGAGGGATAAGAAGGGCAATCACACAGTAATATGGACCTGCAGGCATGTTTGATGGAACAGGCTACTGAATGAGGAAGAATATTATGTATGGAAAGATACAAGATCCGAAAAGCAAAGGCTTTAATGGATGGAAATTATTATGATGGAACAGAGTAATCGACACTTGGACAATGATATGGGATGAAAATACAAAGAGAACAAGAAAATTACGAAAAAGTAAATAATATAGATTAAGTAAGCAGAATGAGCGAAAAGACATAACGTAGTTTTGATGAATGGTTATAAAAGAGAATGTAAAGGATGGAGAAGAAGAAGAAAGAGAAGGAGAATGGGCTGAGAAACTAATGACTGTTTATGTTTAAATGGAAGGAGATAAGAGAGGTAAGCTATAGGGGTAGCGGCAGGAGAATAAAGAATGATGGGTGGAGAACTGACAGCGAAACTTGTTGAGAGAGACATCAAGGGCTGGTGGTGGATGTGGTGTCTCCTGCTGTCAACATCCTTCGCTGACATCTGCCAAATTTCCACCAGGGTCTGATCCTGTCCACGCCCTCTCTCTGTTCATCACCACCCACACTCACACACCAGAACCTACACAACGCCCAAGTCCCCCCCAAGACAGTCATAATCACACTCAGCATCTCCAACTTAAAAGCCCCCATTTTAATGATGTAAAACAGAAAGAGCCAACCCCTGGGAACCTATTATCCCTTGATACAAGCGAGCGGGCAAGCATAGCAAAGTGATGTTTGCTCTACGTTCAGCTAAGAAATTAGCGGCCCAACACGACACGGCCCGACCACGATGGTTTTTAGAGGCTAATAGCTTTTCTGATATGTGAGACAGAGAAGAGATTCTTTGAGAAGATAGTACACTGAATAAATATTGTTTTCAGCTATATATTTACTTACGAGACCAAAGAAACACCTGGGAATCCCAGCTTTCCAAGGGAATGTACCGAGGGCTTCAGATGACATGCTCCACTAGGAAATCGATTTAAAGCACTATGAAAGTGACACACGCTAGTTAAGAGTTGTTTTTCATTTTCATATGTCGATCGCGCGCGCGTGCGTGCGTGCGTGCGTGTGTATGTGTGTGTGTGTGTGTGTGTGAGAGAGAGAGAGAGAGAGAGAGAGAGAGAGAGAGAGAGAGAGAGAGAGAGAGAGAGAGAGAGAGAGAGAGAGAGAAAGTAAATATTAAAGCTCGAAAATTCTTCAGTTATTGTTCAACTACCCCACCACAAATGTTGAATAAGTTGACACAAAGATGAAATTATGATGATAAGCGTATGTACAAGCGCTCGCTCGCTCGCTCGTCAAGCACTCACAAAGCGCATTTTACTGGTAAATTTATCTACCTACATATTGTCAGATGCTTTAATCCAGGAAGGGATGGCCGCAACCTCCATGTTAATCTGTCCTCCGCCATCTGGCTGCGCTTTCTCTATCTCATAACTCACATCCCCCTTACTCATATAGCTCTTCACCCACTCTCTCTAACTCACCATCGATCTCCCCTTTCCGCTTCCTCCCCTTACCTCACTCACATACATTCTCCCAGTCAAGCTTTCATTTTCCAGTCACTCCACCTGGCGAAACCAGGTGGACTACCTCTCCTAATGCTTTCCAGGACATCCACATCAACACAGCAACGCTCCTTCATTTCATTTGTCTGTCTTTCTCTCCACGTAACTCCACATGTTCCTCTCAGATCACTTATTTCTGTTCCTCTCACTCGTGACTTCGGTCTTTCCAACACGGTCCAAGCATCACTTCCATTCGCTAGAGTGGGGATCACGGCAATGTCATGCAACAGCTTTTACTCTCGTGCTCACTTCTCTAATTGTTATCAGTGAACCTACAACCTTTACTTAGTGCTGTATCCTTATATGAGCTTCATCATTTAAACCTTCGTCCTTTTCCATCATAAAGACGGAATATTTTGAAGGTAACTCGTACTTTCCACTTCCCGATCATATATTCGGACTACACACACAATGACATTATCAAAAATCATAACTTTACACTTTTCCAGTCACATTTATGTTTCGTTTCTTGTACACATTTCCAAATTCATTCCCGAATCCTAGAAACTCCCATTCAGTTTCGCGCAGTAATACAGTATCGTCAGCCAACAACAGTACAAACAGTTTCAAAACACTATCCTCACTCGACAACGACACTCCAACATCCACTGCCATACCTTGTTTTTCTCTCAATACATAAGGACATTTAATGGCTGCCTTAATCTTGCTTCAAGGGCTCCGGGGTGTCCCTCCATCACCTTAAAACTCTGGCCTCATAAACTTCCCATTATCATTAGTTTTTCTATCCACAACTCCACAAGTTCCCTTCTCCCCCACAACATCATATTCGTATCTCTCCCCCACTAGGCTATCAGTTTTCAGTCACAGTTTTCACACATTCTTTTACCTTTCTCCGCCTCCTCCCTGACGTCATTTCACGCGATATTTAGCGACAGAAACACACACACACACACACACACACACACACACACACACACACACACACACACACACACACACACACACACTCACACACACACACACACACACTCACACACTCACACACACACACACACACCTACCAAGCCCTGACTTAAATGAGCATGGTAAATTCTACTTGTGACAGTGAGTGTGCCTTACCCTCAACACTAATAACAGCTCATCCGGCTTGCTTCTCTTGTTCCATGTCTAAATCGTTTTTGCTGAAGTGATTATCTTTTCTTAAACTCCCACTTTTATCTTATCTCATATCAACATCTCCCGCCGGTCTACCCAGCCTTTACCATGATTCCACTCATATATTCAACAGCAAGCAGTTTCCCCGTCAGTCATCCGTGAGTAGGGACTGTGAGGGTGACCTGTGCACAGACCACCATCCACACCACATCTTCCTTTCTGACCCTTGGTACACCTGAGTTGCATCCAATATACATCACAACAGTACTGGTGCTGTAGAGGAACCTCCCATCTCATTCAATGCTCTGCCAACACCCACACCACAATGTCCTTTCCGACCCCTGGCACCTTAATTGTGGCCAGTATGCAATACAACAGTACTGGTGCTGCAGGGCAACCTCCCATCTCATACAATGCACTGAGCTCCTCATCCTCTTAGCGACAACAAAGTTTCATTCTCAGCAAGATAGCATCATGGTGTGAGAAACTTTAACTCAAAAAGACAGATTGGTGGCTCTGATAACCCCGCCAGCACAAAGGGATCTCAGAGCTGTAAATGCGGTCGGCTTGACTACGACACCAAGTTTGGTTCTCCTTTGTCATGGTGGAGGCACGAAATGTCACCATCTAGCTATTGCAGTTATCGACGGAATTTCAGTATGAGGTGATGGTAATGGGGCACTGACTGTGCCTGACTTGCCACAGCACTAACGTTGACTCTGTCTACAACTGTCGACCTTATGAAAATGCTCAAGATTTGTACATGGAAATCTGTTACTTGATGGCTTATGAGACATTGAGATGCGATCCAGCTCACCCTCCGTATAATGTAGCAGTAGTAATGACCTAGTGAAAGCCTCACCATGGACAGAGAAAGTTAATATCTTGTGTTACTGTCTGTATCTCCTTTATTACGTCTCCGTCAAACATCCTCAGTTGCGAACCGTAATCCACACCAGAAAAATTAATCAACAGGTAAGTAATGGACGGTACAAAAACTCATTCCATTGTGTCTCTACTGACGGCAATTTTCAGTCCTATGATGCTCTTCCTCCACCTCTGCAACACCACAGAATATACTAATCGTAACAGCTACCAGCAGGCTAGTGAGTACGAACACCTGGTTTCTCAAAGGACTCTTAATCCATGACGGAGCACATAAGCACATCACACTAATACTGCTCTTAACGCTACACATTCCTTAACCCAAGTGACACGTTAATGGCTATCTGATCTGATGGTTTACTGTTCACCATTTCATTTTTCACTGTCAGCATCCCTTTCATAAACCTGCCTGTTCCGCGGTCAAAAGAGTCATATCTTCCACCGTCTGCTTTGGCTTTCCTTTACAGCTAAATCTAAAAACAATGGGTGAGTAAATACTAAAACAGAGCAAGAGAGTTCATGTGAGAAGTCCACAAAAAGGACGCGAAGTCGATAAAAGGGGCGTATATGAATGGTGTGACTGTAATAATTATCGTCTATTCAAGATCAGTAGCGGGATCATTTGGGTGGAATGAGACTAAGCTGGTGATGCCCACTTATGCATCCACTGTCTCTCTCACCCCATCACCCCAGAGAACGTTTACCGGTGACAAAACTGACACGTGCACTAAGAAGCTAATCATACGTGGAACATTTAGAAAAAGTAATCTGTAATAAAGAGCAGAATACGAACGGATCAAGTATGAAGAATTTTCAAAGGTCATGCAGACAAATAATAAGTATTTTGCAACAGACCCTTCGAACTGCATATCAGGTCACAGCTATAAAATTACTGGCAAGTGTGTCCAGTTAAATAAAACAATGCATTTCCTCTTAAAAACTATGATACTGCCTTGAAATGTGGTAAACTTTGACAGAGTAATAACATCTAAAAGTCACTAGTCGAGTAACTGGCTTTAATAGTTATGTGAACATTTTTATGACTAAACTCTTCTACTGTACTTCTCTGCCGACCTCTATCTTAACAACATCCTTCCCTCTCTCCCTCGCCCTGCCTACTCCACCTCTCTGTCTCCCCCCCTCCCTTGTTACCTCCACCTCTCTGCCTCATCCGCACCCTCTCCACCTTGCCTACCCCGCGGCCGGGGCGGGTCCCGGCACCAGTCCACACTCCACCCACCCACCTGTGCTGCTGTGGTTATTGCCTTTCACAATCCAGTCCTGCCAGATCCACTCCAGTCCAGCTTAATCAAATCCACCCTCGCTACACCCTCTGCCTTAACATTCCTCGCCCAATTCAAGTCAACTTCGCTCAATGTCTACTCAGTCTAATCTGTCTCTGTCTAGTCTCGAAGAAGCCTGCTTCGCATTGTCTAGCCCTGACCTGCTCTACCCAGCCTGCCCCTGCCTGGACCGTGGTATGGAATGAGGGCGTTCCAGTGCGTGGTGGTGTGGAAGTGTGTTCATCACTGAAGGTAAATACTAGTGGAGGGGTGAGTGACATACTGCATGGCAGTATGTTGAGAGGCATAGGGGGTGTATGTCCCAGGATGCTGCTGGAGATGTGGTGTTGATATGATAGGCTGAGAAACGGATAGATAAAGAAATTGCTGCTAGGCAGAATAAGGTTACATTCACACAGTGAGAGAGATGAACAGTCGTGTGTGTGTGTGTGTGTGTGTGTGTGTGTAAACAAAATAATTTTATAGGCATGAAAACGACGGGTAAATAGACCCAGCACAGGTGTGTTAGCTAGACTTACATTATATTTTTCCATCTCCAGACGATTTCATTCCGCTTAAGAGAATTTTCAAACTGGAAGTGTTACATACATTTTTTAAAAATTCCTTTGCTATTCAGGTGCTCTTCTAACATGAATAAAATTGTCTGGAGAAATCACGAAAAAATCAGAAATACGAGTACGTCCTCGAATTTTAGGGATTAAGACTGAGAGGGTTACTACTGCAGACCGAGGGGTAACACAGGTAACACATGGAGTGATGTGTCACGCACTGTGTGGCTTCCCCTCACCCCAACCTTCATCTTAACCTGTGTACGTGGCAGCAGGGGCGTCGCTGCCCTCGCACCGACCTTGTCTGTGTTGACATTCCTACCATGGCCACTACAAACACAAGGCACCCAGCAACGCAAGCAGGTAGGCATGCACACAGGCAGGAACAGAGAGTGGGAGGTAAGGAGAATGACAAGAAGGCTGGAGGTAAAAACGCTTGTAGGAAAGAAATGAAAATGGCAGGCAGAATAATTCGGAAGCAAGCTTGACTCCTATCCTGCAGGGAGGTAGGGCAGCTGATAACGAAGCAGGCAGGATGGTGGTGATGAAGGTAGTGGACCGTGGGTGGTGGGGATTACTTTTACAGGAATATGTAGTTCTGGAAATAGTGGTTGTGGCGGTGGTGGGGTAGGTTGTTGATGCTGGTAGTGGTGGTGACGGTGGTGGTGGATTGGGGGAGACTAGTGTTTGTGGTGGTATGTTGATGTAAAGGTAGCGTAGGTGGAGGTGGTGATAGTAATGCTTGGTAATAGTAAAGACTGACGTATCTGTTAATTTTAACCGTTGTAATGGTATGACAGGCTAGGGATGGATGCGACAGAGGTGTTGACAGTGGTTGATGGTGGGAATGGTAAACGAGATTGGTAGTGATAGTTGATAAAAAACGATGGTAGCTGACGAGAGGGGCAGTTTATAACAATGATGAAACATGGTGATAATGAGGTTAAAGTCGCCCACCCTGAAGGCCTCTACGTGGGTTTCTGCATTGTTCGCAAAAAGCTTTGCTTGAAGAACGTAACCCCTTTTCTTTCAACAGTGATGTTATTATGCGAATCTCCTACCTACAGACTGTACAGATTAACAGGTAAACGCTATGTATCTTCTTGAATTTTTATCTTACTCGTTACACAACAGATGTGGAAACTCTGACCAGATTACCATGGATTTTCACAGAATTACCTTTACTATCCAAATTCAATCCGTCAGATAAAATAATGTTTGTTTAATCTGTGCAATGGGAAGGCATGGCAGCCTTTATAATCGTTCACTTTTTCTTATGCATCAGAAATTAATGTCTTCCTTCTCTCTCTTTTCAGCCCTTTTCATCCATACTTTAATTTCTCTCATGCCGTTCCTCATGCACTCCTGTATGCCCACCTGCCTTGTTCTTAATGCGATCTCTTATAAACTTCCTCGTAATTCTCCCACACTTAGAGTCATACCCTGCCTCAGAGTGTATACACCCCCCCCCCTCTCTCTCTCTCTCTCTCTCTCCTTATGGGTCAATATTCCTTAATGCACAAACCTTCGTCATACCTTCCTTTATATTCCATTTATTATCTAATTCATATTTCTCCCTCACATCCCTCTACAGAAATATTCATCACCCTACTCTCTCTGTCTCTAAGCATCCTGCCTTTCCCCCACCCTCACAAAACAAAGGGTTACATTATTCTTCTGACAGTGGTGTGGTTTTAAGGAATTTCCACTACACACACACACACACACACACACACACACACACACACACACACACTCCATCGACTCCTAACAGTGGGTCGCAAGGTCTGTTTGAGATGTTATTTTTACTATCAGTAACCATGAGTTCAAAGGCAATATAGATGTTTTAGCTTACTGACACAGCTTCTCTTGCTTTACTAGCTTAAAAAAATATATAAACATACGGAATTTTCGGTAAGCTCCCCACTCCTATTATCATGCAATGCAGTACTCCCCAAATCATGCACTTGAAGTCAATATACCTTCCTTCTTCCGCTCCCTCGATAGGTCACCACTAAATTGTCACAAAAACCCAGGATCGTGACTGGGAGGGCAAACTTTCCTTCTGGGTTTAATGCTGTTTAATAATAATCCGTGATAGCGGCTAATGGGTGGATCATGACAGAGTGCAGGGGTTATAACACTTCCTGCCAGGTCAGAGCCAGCCTGGGTATTTTGGCCTGGGAAAGATTAAAGCAAGAGCCACTGTGCCGTCCCTCTCTGCTGCCCCAGCTTGACCATAAACAGACAGGCGTGGCTCAGTACCACTAACCCAGCCACACCACACCACACCACACCACACAATACAATACAGCGCTACATCACACCACACTACAACACACCACCCCTGTTTGACCATAAGCAGACAGGCTTGACTCAGTAACCATTCTTACTTAAAGTGTACTCACCCAGCCCACTGCCAGACGCCTCTCCTGCAAAGAAGGAGTATTAAGTTAACAAAAGGTAAGATATTTCTTATTCATCCTCATAAAAAAAGCGCATAACTCAAACCTACTTCAAATCATACGGTTTCTACACATATTGTACATACCCTTCGTCTATCTCTTACCACATATAAGGAAGTTAGGGTATGACGTAAGGAATTAATAAAAAAAAATCACACTGTTGTCAAATGTAAACAGGAACATGTGACCAGCACTGTCGTACCATGACAACGCAAATTAACAACGAGATTTCTTTGTCTCCACTGCTCAAAGAATCAGCAGACCATCTGAACAACAAGAAGCAAATTGCCTCTTGAAGCTGTAAATGGTATTTCACGTCCATACACACTCCAGCATTCCACGTCCATGCACACACACACTTCGCTCATTCATTCACACACACACTGACCCAATCACACAAACTCCACTCATTCCTCGCTCTGCTATCCTGCCTCCCTCCACCCCACCTTCCCTCGCACATCCACCCACTACCTCGGCAGCCCGCCAGAACCAAACATGGCGCAAAATACTTGGTGAGGTAATAAGTACTGCACGAGCCAACTCCAACACCCAAATCTGGTCCACATACAACAGGGTGAATCTCGGTGTTCCTCAGGCCTGTTCTTCTCAGGCAGGTTGGTAGATTGGTTGGTATATTGGCAATGCTCGTGTGTAAGTCCTTAGGTGGAAGAATGAGTTACTGGTGGGTATGAGAGGGGATAGGAAGGTGACTAGATGGTTAAGCGAGTCAGCAGGTGCAAAAGCAGGCTGGTATGCAGGTGGGTGGATTGACATGATCATAAATCGGTGGATGGGTAAGTAGGACACACTTACCCCAACCCGTTAGAAAGTGGGTGGATAGTTACTGTAGGCAGGCAGACAGGCAGGAGGGAAAGAAGGTAGTTATGTACGTAGGTAGGAAGGAACGAAGGTAGGAAGACAGATGGCAGCAAGTATTTAAGAAGGTATATAGTTTAGTGAGATCATCGGCTAAAGCAGGTGGGTTGCTAGGTACTGTAAGTTGGTAGGTAAGTTAGTAGGTAGGTACGTGGGTAGAATGGTAAGCACGAGGGGAAACAGATAGGTAGGCAGATGAGTAAGCAGGTAAGTTTGTGGGTACGCCGACAGGTGAGTTGATCACGGGTAGGTAGGTGGGCGGGCAGGAATACTGGTAGGTGGTAAATTAAAAGGTAATGAGTAAGTAAGAATACAGGTGGGTAGACAAGTAGGCAGGTAGGCAACGAGATACATAGATAGGTGGGTAGGAACAATATGGCAGGCTATGACCCAGGCCTGACCATTACCATACCATCACCATTACTACGAACAACACCTCACATGCCTCACAAAATAAAAATTGCCTTTAACCTCTTAATATGGACATGACAATTTACATGGTAACGACGAGTGAACATTTAGGCACTTCTATCCCTACTCTGTAACAACCTCTCCCCGCACGATACTGTGTGTGTGTGTGTGTGTGTGTGTGTGTGAGAGAGAGAGAGAGAGAGAGAGAGAGAGAGAGAGAGAGAGACTGCCACTCCATTAGCAAAGAATCAAATAAGCAGAAGTGCCATGTTCATCACCGCAATACCACCACCAGACAAGACGGGAACAAAAGACTTTCGACACTTATTGCAGGAGCTACTGGCTTTGGATATTAAATACACATCATGCATCACTTAAAATAACCCATCCACCTTCTTGCTGCCTCAAACCTCGGTCTGGGAAGTGAAAAATAAGCAACCCACCACATTCAAAGTGTAGGTGTCAGAGGCTAAGCTACTGAAGCCTAATTATTTAAGGTAGGACAGACCAAGGGCAGTCCTGTCACCTTCAAAGCGTCTGTGTAAGAGGTTAAGCTACTGCAGTCCTAAACATTTAAGGCAGGAGACCAACCTACGCCTCTGACTGAAACTAACATGGCAAAAATACCACCAGTTCCATCAGTGCGAATCAAAGCAATGCGCGTAAAACATGGACATCCCTCTAACTCAAACGCTCTGTCACTACATCACCTGGGAAGAGAGACCTCGATGGAGACATGCTACATTTCTGTTCACTTGGTAACGACCCATCATTCAACATTATACCAACCTCCATGCGACTCTATATTTGTAACAAAATGCTGAATTACCCGGTATCGTTTGAAAATGTGACGCTATATTGGCTTAGGTTGTGTGACTGTTGTGTTCTCTCAAGAGGCTTATAGAAAACGCTGATGTTATGACAGCAGTAAATCTGTCCCCTGTCACCTATATCACACTAACGATCCAGCCTTCATTCAATGGGACAGCAGTGAGGATGTGAGTGAGGGTGTAGTGCAGTTAGAGTGACGGAGCTGTAGCATTATTCCCAGAACACTCACTCTCTCTCTCTCTCTCTCTCTCTCTCTCTCACACACACACACACACACACACACACACACACACACACAAGCATAATATCCCTTATCGCGCGTGTATAAAATTTCGACGGACATACTAAAACACGAACACACACGGAACTAATAACCAACATCCATGCTTTTCTCTACCACCGACACCCACACATAATCACAAACTGCACACACGCACACATACAGACAAAACTTCCAAAACACACTCCATTTTTCCCGCTTCCTTCTGCATGATGTATCCATCCCTGCATCCCCCAAACAAACACACATCAACCAGGGAAAGAGGAAACATCAACTGGAGCCGAACCAAATCAAACAGTGACGAACCTATCAAACAACAAACAGAGACCTGCTTCTATCTCCAGACCCGACAGCGATAAAAATTCCTCATCTCCCCCTACCACCAACCCCCTCTTCCTTCCTCTCCCCCTCCCAACCCCAAACCCAAAAAGGAACACAGTCACGATCCAGCATTGGCTTAGTGACGTCACAGCACCCCGGAGCCACAGTATCAACAAAAGGGGGTGGCGGAGGTCACAGAGATATCTTTGACCACACGTCCGGCTTTTTCAATCATTATTATTTGCCATCGAGTGTTTGGAGTCGCCTGTATGTGTGTGTAGTGGAGGGAGGGGGACAAATTAGTGTGTGTAAAGGACAAGCATAGGTGTAGGAAGTGAGTGCATCTGAATCAACAAGAAAGAGTGTAGACAGGTTTGTATATGTGCTACTATTTTCATCATTATCATCCAAGCCTTCTTTGTCCCATCAGAAGTCTACGGTCTTGGGACTTTGCTACTCAGTTCCGGCAGTTAAGGTGAGAGTGACCTGCCTCACTGGCCCTCTGAGTGGCATTATGTGAGCATGAAACCCCAACTTTCTATCGGACGTAAACCTTAACGAGCTCACACCAGTTAAACGTCTTGACCCACTAAACCACCAGGCGTCATTTGGTTATATAGGTATGGTTACCACCCAGCGGAGTGAATAGTTCCAGCGGAGTGAATAGTTATTGGTTTACAAGAAACCATTTGGCTCTTCAGTCAGTGTGCAATGTGTGTAAAGGATAAGCATAAATGAATGCAGTGGGTGCATCTGAATAAAAAAAAAAAGTGTGTGTGTGTGTGTGTGTGTGTGTGTGTGTGTGTGTGTGTGTGTGTGTGTGTGTATACACTACCAGACATACAAAAAATTCGAGGAAAATATACATATGACATAATATCTTCACGTCAACAAACAGACATACAGCAAAATTCAGCATATATTACAGGGTCATCGCACACACTCGTCACACTGGCTGAGGCAAACATGCCACAGAAACTGTGAGCTGAACACTGACTCACACCGTCAACACCAACCATGGGTGCTCGCCTCTGACGTAGGTGCCTCACAAAACACTCATGAGAAAACCACGCCCTGAGAAGGAAGACAATATCAGCAAGTTATAACTGGTATAAGCTTTCCTATAATAGCTTGAGTAGTTTGACGTTGCGATCACAGGTAATCATGCCTTCTTCAACAACCTTAGTTTACAAGAAGGGATATAAATTCATCCTCATGACAGATGAATCTCTCTCTCTCTCTCTCTCTCTCTCGTACTGGGTGTCGGTGGAGGCTGCCTATGCCTTCAGCTGGCCACTTGCCTCGGCTCTAAAAAGGAAGAGATGGGTCCTATATGACTCCCTGAAGAATGTGTAATAAAGAAAGAAGTGGTGGGAGGTTGTTTGGTTGTGTGGCTTCTGTCGATTCTTTTACACTACACCCTCACTTCATCAGAGAGGTACAGTCACTCCAAACAGTGTGATAAAGACAGAAGCGGTGGGAGGTTGTCTGCTTATTTTTGTCGACGCAGTTACTCTACATCCTCTTCACTTAACGCAGACATCTGAAGACTGGAGATGGTCTAATGAAACCTTCTCAGTAAGTAATAAGAATTGCGGGAACTCTGTAAATGTTCTGCTAAGTCCTGTCGTAAACATTTTTTTATAGATATTGATTCCTGCATGGATTTTATTTCAATATTCAATATATTCTGAAGGGCAGGGAAGTAAAAACTAGCATTAAAGATATGTTAGTGCTCTAGAAATATATCATATTTTGTTGTTGATTTTGTCACAGGTTCAAATGGATGTGGATCCGGTTAAGTGTTGGTTAACACTATCTTCCTTCAGCAATCCACCATCCCTCTCTTGGTGGACGAAGCTGAGGAATGATGGTATAACCGGGCCGAACGGCAGGCTCAATACCTCAATGTTGCAACTCCTTACACCCTCACTTTATGCGCTGGCGTAGTGGACCAAGACGGAGTTGTACATCGCCCTTTAAAACCCGTAAAACATTATGTGTGCCGGCTCCAGTTGAGGTTGGTTGTGGGTTTTCACGAAGGCGTAGTGACACTAGACTCAAAAGGGTACACAAGCCTTGTTATGTGTTTCCCGGAGCAGCCCAGGTCATCACTGTATTCCAAAATAATCACCACCTCACGCTCCTCTATACTGCTCTCTCTCTCTCTCTCTCTCTAATTCCTTTCAAAAAAAGGCTGAAGAAAAGAAATCTAAAACAAACCAAGATTAGGTTAGATGTATTCAAACCGCTGGAGGTCATTGGAAGTGGAACAGAGTAAGCAAAGGAAGATACTAGTAGGTTTAAAGTAAGTAGGCAGGTCAGGTTAGGTCTACTTACTTTCACACACACACCCTTGCTCCTCCTCATCTCCCTCATCACCCTCACCATAACCCCAAACCCCACTTGATCATTAACAGCCATGCTCTTAATTACCTCGGATGAAGAGATAAGCCGCAGTGTGCTGCGAGAGGGAGGGTAATTACCGACCCTAATGACCCTCTTTCCGCCTCTCTCCCATAATTACTCCCTATTACGCCCTCCACTAAGTCATACATCACGGGTCATCCCACCGATATACCATTTTCCATTATATTATCCAGAAAATTTGGGTAGTAAAGAAAAATAACGTGTGGAAATTGGAGTATACCGGGCATCAACAGGAAAAAACCCTGGGAGTTACGCACCAACGATGAAGGACGAAAGGTTGATCATTTACCTGTCGAGTACACGACGGTCATGAAGGCTGGCGTGAATTTGTTAGGTCTCCAATCTTCCACTAGAAATCACCCACAAAAGTCGATGTTACAGACAGGTCCCTAATTATACAACTGGATGAGAAGGTATAAAGACACTGTGGCTTGTATTCTCGTCGGTTAAGAAAGCTCCCTAACACCTTTTCCTAAGCGAATTATTTTGCTTGTTACACCTTACTGAACTATTCTGTGTTATATAAATCCTTCAAACATCGCAATACTGTGAATTTAACGTTCAAAAGGATGTTAACCAGTCATCCAAAAATAAATCGTTAAGGAAAGGGTGTTAGGGAGCTTCCTTAACCGCCGATATTACGAGGCTTTGGTCTCTCCCTAACCTGATTAAGAGTCTGAAGCTGGCCATAACGACAGACAAAATACGTCACTAGACTATAAATGTGACTCACCTTCACTTCTTATTTTTTCCACACACACACACACACAAATCATCACTACCAGCACGAGCAGCCTCAACACAAACTCCTACAGAGAATGCGAAAAAAAAAAAAAATGCACGCAGTCGACTAAGAACCTCTGTGAACAATGTGGAGAGCAGCCTGACCACACACGGAGAAGTTCACTGAGAAACCTGTCACCTCAGCAACCAAGAGGACTGCTGGTGGAGGGGGCATTTAGGAGGCAATGGGAGGAGGGCAGCAAGGGGAGGGAACGGACTAGGAAGGGCAGGGTGTGGAGAAATAGGGAGGAGAATGAGAGGAAGGGAGGAAAGAGAAAGGGAGGGGAGTGAGAGGGTGGAGAGAGGAGGTGAGGGTGAAGGCACAAATGAGCACACAGCAAAACAAAGAACAACAAACCTATTGATGTGGCAAACTCCATTACAGGCTATAATTATGATATTATATACAGTATAAGATAGGAAAACAAATATTGGTCCCCCACCTCCCCACCCACTCCACCAATTCCTTAAGCCGACGTGGTCCCCCACCCACAAAACAAAAGAGAGAGAGAGAGAGAGAGAGAGAGGACAAATGTCAAGTGGTGCAGAAAATTTTAACGAAAATTTCATTATAACCGAATGGCATGATTTTCAAGCAGAAAATAACAGCAAGTGCATAACGATGTTATATCGCATTAACCCCAGTGAGAAAAATACTTTGGTGCCATTTAGCCGAGAATAAGAAAGACGATGAATGGAGCAGCTAATCAGAGGATGTGGAAGAGGTGAGGTGCTGAGATGTAGTTTGGTATGGTGTGCTTGGTGTAGGAGGGTGCCAGAGGCTAGATGGCGAACGTACAGTTGTATGGGTATAGTGTACGTCACTGTAAGGGTGTGGTTGTTGTTTTTTTTTTAATGTGAGGAAGAAGGAACCAAATAACAGTTCCCTCCAAGAGAAAAACAAAATACAAAAGAGAGCCAAATTCAAGATCCATTCATTTCGAGATGCCTGGACACACTGCGTTTGAAAGACTGGAGATCATAGGCAGCAGGAAATACAGACAGAGGGAGACAGTTCCAGAGTTGACCTGTTGCATAAATGAAGGACTGGGAGTAACGGCCAACTCTTGCATTAGAGAGTTGGACAGAAAAGGGATGAGAGGTGGAGGAATGCATGCAGACAGTTCAGAGGAGCAGTGACCATTAAAGTAGTGATAGAAAAGAGATTAAGATGCAACAGTGCGACGAAGAAACAGGGGTTGAAGGGAGTCAGAAATGGGAGGAGAGTTAATGAGACGAAAAGCCTTTGACTCCACCCTATTGAGAAGAGCTGTATGTGGGGAGCCTCCCCACACACGAGTTGTACTCCACACAGGGGCGGATAAAATCCCTGTATAGAGTCAACAATTGTGCGGAGGTAAAGAAAAGAACGTACTCGGCTTAGCACACCCAATCTCTTGGAAGCAGATTTTACAAGAGATGTAATATGATCTTTCCAAGATAAGTCCCGGGTAAATGAAACCCCAAGCATGTTCAAGGATGATGCAGGATAAAGCTGAATATTATTAAACATTAGTGGGTATACCTGTGGAAGATTTTGACGGGCTGATAGGTGTAAGAACTGAATCTTTGATGCATTAAAAACAACAAGATTATTTTTACCTCAGTCGGAGACACGAGCCAAGTCAGACATTAGGTGTGCCAAAGCCTCATCCCTTGTTTGTTGGGCGGTTTGGTGTGGTGTGGGTGTCGTGTACTAAGGTATGAGGGTGTGGCAAAAACTGTAGTGGTGAGGGTGTGGTGTGCTTTGATGTGGGGGTGTTGTAACAACTGGTTGCTCTGAGTAGGATTGGTGCTGTCATGCTCAGAGGTTGACGAGAGAAACTAGGTCTGTGCCAAGAAAGAAAACATGATAGTAGGAAGTCGTCGGCCAGACAAGGATATAATGCTGCTCAGTAGGGACAGTCTTGGATACACTGGTGATCAAAGTACAATAAAAACGACGACGACGACGACGATGATGATGATGATGATAAAAATGAAGATAAAGATGATGATATACCAGCACGGGGCAGGAGACAGGCAAGGTGCAGCCTAACACCGTAAATCAAAGCATAACATATGACTGATAATTCCCGTACCGCCACCTGGAGAACATGGCTCCTGAATGTGGATCTGTCGGCCCCGCGGCATCCACACGACAACCTTACAACTCGCTAAAAACAAGCCATTGAAGGTAATTGAAAACGATGATAAACGACGGCAGAAACACACGCCAGAGATACTGTTTCTGTCTCACCCTAGCATGACAATCTGGCCGGGGTATCTGGGAATTATTGTGTCTACAGAATGGAAAAAAGTGAGGATTAACTGGGATAATCAAGGGGCTGATCCGAGGCGACAAGTGTAATCAGTGGGGAATGTATTAACCCACAAGATCATGACGAGGAACGTGAAAAAAAGAGGGAAAAATCTGATGTATTGCTTGAGAGGGAGAGAAATGTGAGGGAGGAACGGAAAAGGAAGACAGAATGGGCAAAAGAGAAGAGTGGAAAGAAAGGGATGCGGAGAAGGGGAACAGGACAGGCATGAAGGAGAGGAAAGAAGGGAATGCATTTGAGAGAGTGGAGGAAAAAGAAAGCGACAAGCGGGACGGGGATAAAGGAAAGGAGGGGGAAAGGATACAAGGATAAAGGAAAGGTCAGAAGTGATGACGAATGGAGAAACAGAAAGAAATGAGCGAGCAGGAAAACTGGAGGCAGAGACGAGAGGAAGTACCAACAAATATATAATGACTTGCATGCAGAGCATTATGTACAGAGGGACAAGGGGACAAACTTGGCCTGAAATCCTGAGGTATGATAATGGCCGGGTGAGAAAAATGGACATGGCTTTGTTATTGTGGCGAGGTGATAATACACTTACAGAAAGGGGTGAGAGAAGCAGGGAAAAGGGATACAAGATTGGAAAGGAAGGAAGGAAAAAGTGGAGAAAAAAAGTATATATATATATATATATATATATATATATATATATATATATATATATATATATATATATATATATGAGAGAGCGAGAGAGAGAGAGAGCTAAGTTATATTCTTTATTTCATATGGGCATTATTTTAAGCATCCTTCTGTTTTCTACTGTATAGTTGAGATTCGTCTAAGTTTCCTCCTACAACCATTGTAAATAATTTAACTTTTTATGCCCCCTTAAGACACTAATGGCCTAGTTCCAAAACATTAATCCCCTTTTCCACTGAATACTTTCGACTTAGGAGTGCCAGAAGGAAACAGAAAAGTCATCATGATAAATAGATTAACGAAGGTGGACTGAAGCACTAAAATTACTACATAATTTCCATCTCACAATCTCTGTATGAATATTTTCGAAAGTACAGTGAAATTATTTTTAACCTATACTGCTATTATCATGCAATCTTATTATTTAGTCATAAAATCCAGTTCTCACATATAGACTCAATTAAGTTGTTTACCAAGGCCTGTCTAAATAAAGCTTGTTCCTATTATTTGTAATCAGGAAAGCTGGGGATGTAATAAGGAAAGCTTTATTCAGCATCAATGGCATAAAATAATAAAACGGTCACTCAGTACTGCTTGCACTGCCATAATGTTTGCCATCAGTAAAGGTGGACGTGTAATAAAGGCCTTCATCACCATCAACAGCATAAAATAACAAAAAGGCTCGTATTCTAGTCGGGCAAGGAGGCTCCCTAGCACCTCTTCCACGGCGATTTATTTCTGGATATGGCTGCTTAATGTCCTTTTGTACATTCTTCGTGCAGAGTATGGCGATGTTCTAAGGATTTATATAACACAGACTTGGGAAGCAAGGTGTAATACGCAAAATAAATCGCTTGGGAAAAGATGTTAGGGAGGTTCCTGACTCAGTATAGTTTGCCACTCTGTCACACCATTATGGGTGGGTGCTTAAAGCTATCACGGTGTCCTCATGCAATATTGCAAAGTCCAGTCATATCACTAATGAAAATTCCAAAGTGTAATGCAGGGATGTTTGGCCTGAAGGACTTAGTCAGAAATGCGCCAATTATTATTATTCCCACATACTTGCATCCTATACTCTGTTCACTTTACCTTGGCCTATAATCTTTATCCCTATATTTAATGCTAAGCTGCAAAAATGGATTAACATATATGGTGCTAGACACGAAGGAGTGTTGTAGAAAATATGTAGAACCGCAGTATCCTCACTGCCAGCGAGCTTCGTAAAATAAGCTACGGTACAATTGGACGAAAATCTGGGTGTAGTTAGAGTAAAAACAGTATAGCGCCATTAGTTTTTCCCCTGTAATTCAAAGAACAATATGCCAAGCAATCTGACAGGACTGAAAACTAGATTCTCGCCCGTGTATGGCGGTGGATATAAAAATTACAAAATCCAGCACTAACGATAAGGTGCACCATAAAAAACATTTGGCCAATCCCACTGTTCTATATATAAGAAAATGAATCACTTGTGCACACTGTCTTTCAAGCACCGTAAGACCACTGTACAACGATCACCTCACGACGCGGCCTTCAATCACGGCATCCCGAACTATATGTTTTACTCTAACCTGGCCCAGATTTTCATCCTAAAAGATAATAGTACGGCTCTACATCCATTCCATAGCACTTCTTCATGGCAAGCATCATATTCTGGTGCTAATGTATTCTTATAACTCAGCATTAATGATGGAAAGATGGCAGTTTTAGGCCAAGTTAGTGTAAGAAGAGTATACCAACAATGCAATAAATATGGTATCTTTTAAAGCCCAGATTCGCCGGTCTATACTACACCTGTAACTGCAATATCTTGGCTTTTATGTGCGATGTGGTGTTGGTATTATTGCGTGGCTCTGTCAGGTGGAGGCAAAGTTTATGAGATTACAAATATCATAAACTGTTGTTGGGGCGTGGCAGAGAGGCGGGGAGCACCAAAGCCAAGGAGAAAAATAGTGATAATTTACCGACAGCCCTGAGTTCTCAATGCCAATGCACTATGTACCCAAGTTTTGCAGCCAGATATATTCACACTGCCTTTTCTTCGGAAGGGGATGACTTATGGCGTTTCTACTGAATGGAGTTTGCTATAGCTATGCACTGGTATCGAGGACGCAGCCTGACATTACCGTCTCACCATGAAATGGCTAAAAACGAAAGTGTGCTTCTTGTTATTTTACCATGTTCAATAGCATGAAGTCTCTCTCTCTCTCTCTCTCTCTCTCTCTCTCTCTCACACACACACACACACACACACACACACACACACATTGGGGATGGGTGGAATGACGGTGCGGCCAGGCGGAGTGGGGTAATAGTGTAGTACTCGGAAACCCACACGTGAAGAAACGCATATGAGATGATGAAAAGAAGTATAGAGAAAGGAGGATGACTGAAGACAAAAGAAGAAGGGAGTAGAGAAGATTTAGAGATGGAAAACTGAGGAAAGAAGAAAAGTGGAAGAAACGAAGCAAGAATCAAAGCAGAGAAAGAAAATGAAAAAGACAAGAAGGCGGTAGATGAGGAGTGAGATGAAGGGAGAAGGAAGGACGAAGGAAGAAAAGCAGTACTCAACCCTGCAAAAAAATAAATAAATAAAAAAAAAAATAAAAAAAATAAAGCTTTCAGTATATCTTAATGGAGCATATCCAGTAGGGGCTCTGTCCGTCTGTCTCTCGCTAACGATTTCGGATGCAAAGTGCTTCAATCCTATACACCTTATCGACATTAGCGATATCACACCAGATCACATCACACAACATTACACGACACAAAATTAACCTCCCACACATCACACCTTAGGCTTTAACCGAAGGGCCCCGAAGTTCCCGCATCTAGTACGTCACACTTCTTCCAAAACAAGTATTACCCTCTCCCTTCTCCAACAAATAAGACCGGAATGTACAGAGGGTCTAAACTAGGGAAGGCGGTGGCAGAATCGGTAGAGAGGCGGCCTGCAGCTCTAATGGGCCCAAGTTCGAATCCCGGTAGGGGCAAGGAACAGTTTAAGGATTTGAATATCTTAAAAAGCAGATTTTTCTGATCTACCAGATGACCCGCCGACATATCATAAAAGTATCCCCGCTAATACCAGTACACCAGTCCTGTATGAGACAGCCCTAGCATGTATTCACTAGGAATGGTGGGTGTTAGCCAAGTGGTGACATGTGGAGATGTAGGACCACTAGGCCCCAAGGAGGACTGCTGGGACTTGGGAATGAGGCCCTAAAGCCTTTGCCCAGAGTCAGACACGTGATATATATATATATATATATATATATATATATATATATATATATATATATATATATATATATATATATAATAGGCGTAAAACTTCACATGAAGGAAAGTTCCACCATCTTACATGCTCTGGCCCCCCCAAGATGTGTCACTTGTAAAAGTCTGTAACTTAATCTGACGTCTAGATGGGATGGATAAGAGGTTTATAGTCGCAGGAACACGATTTTACCATTCGTATCTGCAATGGTAAACTGCGTACAAGGATCGTGAAACCCAGACTTACATGTTATTTATATGGATGGGATGTGTTGACAATACTGCTCAGGGACACTTACCAAATCAATGGGTTCGTGCATCGCCACCAAACACATTAATCACCACACACTAAATTATTTGTAAAATGTAACCTAATACAAAATTCCACCGAAGTTCTTTGAAATACTCATAAGTGTGGGAAATCACATGCACAGATATATTTATAACCCGGTATAACTGTAGCCTACGCCGGGTATCTTGAAGTCAATAATGAGAAAGTCGTAGGTACCGCTGACCACATATAAACCTTTGTGTGAGGCGATGGTGTAGCTACAATTTCCGACGTTCATGCATCACAATTACTTGGTCATTTCAGCTAATATTTCGCACCTCCGTTCATTCATGTCAGTGCCGCCAACAAATATATGATTAAGTCAAGACTGTCTAGTACACCAAATCCTGCACAGCAGCTACACAGTGATGCTGCCCCAGGTTCTTATGCTGCCAACTGTACCTGTAGATATATCGATTCCTATTATAATGAAGGACTACAAACTTTGCATTCGAAATAAACTTAGTTCTTTATTTAAATCCGTACCGTACATCTGTAACCTACGGTACGCTGGGTATCTTCAGGTTACAAAAGAAGAAAAGTTTGTCGGCAAACAGAAACCAACAATTCACTACAGGATCAACACCTAAAATAAAGCCACCGAAATGACAGTAGTAATTCACTAGAGGATCAGCATCTAAAAACCTTCATTTCGTGGCAATTTCTTGTGATCATTTGGTGTCAATGCTGACTAGTTGATTTCCTTACGCGTTAAAACAAGGAACGGACGTCTTTCCACATTCAACCCATTTATCCATCCGTTCACCAACGTTAACTTCTCTTCCCATTCATTTATCTAACCCCCCCCCCCACCTCTCTCTCCCTCTCATATATATATATGCGAGCTACAGCAGTATTTCTTTCCCTGTTCCTGGCCATCACTTTCTTTTGTTTTTATATCTCCATCATTCCTATACATCCTACCGTTTATTTTCAGGGTATTCTTCCATACTGCAATATAAATGTTCTCGACGTTGACTAAGAAACATCCCCCACTCACAATGTCACCTCATCACATTTTACTGGCAATAATAAAGAACCACTTTTTTAAAGCCCTCGGGAGCAGGGGGGTGGTTGCTTTCTCAGGCAGAGGAACTCCTTAAGAGTGAAATGGCTGGGAAGCATGCCGGCACGTGACTGGCTACAGCATAGCTGGGTCTTTCGGGTGTGGGCAGTCAGGCAAGTTAGCTGCCTACTGCGACTGCAACACAATGGCGAGGTGTTCAGGAAGTTAGCCAAAGAAACCTTGATGGACTCTGAAAGAACAATAATGGCCCCCAGTCCCGTGCAGCCCTTAAATGGGGAGGGTTCTAAGAATCTCATGGTTGCCTCAATTACAATCTAATTCCTTTGTCAATGCAAAAAATACAATTAAAATTGGTAACTGGAATGTGAGAACGCTAAATCATGACGGTAAAATCGATGAGTTAGTGAAGGTTTTTCAAAATTACGGACTTGATATTTGTGCTCTGACAGAAACTAGATTAACTGGAGTCGATAAGTTGGATTTGGAGGATGGTATACGTTTATTGATATCTGGTCGACAGGACGGAATGCATTATCAGGGAGTAGGATTGTTGCTGGGTTGTAAGGCAAATAAGGCTTTATGTGAGTGGGGTCCTATAGATGAGCGATTGTTATACGCACGGTTTAAATCAAATCATGGCAACATCAGTCTGTTTGTGTGTTATGCACCTACTAATGATGCACTCGATGAAAGGAAAGACACATTTTATGAAAAGTTGCAAGAAGGAGTAGGAAGGGTACCTAGACATGATGTTTTGATCTGCGTTGGAGACTTTAATGCAGTAATGGGCTGTTCAAATGAGGGATTTGAGGCATGTATGGGTAAGATGGGGAGTTGGTAGTAGGATGAGTGAAAACGGAGTGAGGTTTGGAAGCTTCTGTCTAGCAAATGACTTAGTCATCGGGGGCACACTCTTTCAGCATTGCAATATACACAAGACAACTTGGGTGTCGCCGTGTGGAAAATATAAAAATCAGATTGATCACATCGCTATCAGTAGGAGGCATAGAAGTTCTCTGCTAGATGTTCATGTTAAACGGGGAGCGGATATTGGTAGTGACCATCAACTCAGCATTGCAAAAATAAGGTTTAAACTAAAAAATCAGAAGAAGGAAAAATCTGGTGTTGGTAGATACGATATTGTTAAGCTTAGAAGGGAAGGAGAAGAAAAGGAGGAATTCAGATTAGAATGCAGAAATAGGTTTTTGGTGTTGGAAACGTTGGAAGAGGGGGAGAGAAGTGTAGATGAGATGTGGGAGGATGTGAACAAAGTTTTGCATGAGACTGCTGAATGTACGATTGGAAGGAGACATAGATTCAGGAGAAAGAAATGGATATCGGAGGAAACGTGGGATATGATAAAAAAGAGAGGTGAGGCTAAATTGAGGAGTGAGATGCAATGCGTTGATGAACGAGAGATTGAATTAGCAAGAGCTGCGTACTGGAGTTTGAATTCAGAAGTAAGAAGGTTAGCTAGGAGAGATAAAAGAAGATGTGTGGATGAAAAGGTTGCAGAGACTGAAATCTTAATAAACAAAAATGATGGACAGAGTCAAAGAATAGCATATGAATCGATTAGAGAACTGAGTGGTAATGCAGGTAAACGCAAGGAAATACCAGTTAGAGACAGGGAAGGAAATTTATTGACCAAAGATGGAGATATTAAAAACAGATGGAAAGAGCATTTTGAGACAGTTCTTAATAGACCAATACCACCAGAAGAGGATATACCGTCTGCTCAGGAAGATTTAAATATAGAAACAGGAGAGTTGAGGCTTGCAGAAGTGGAGAAAGCAGTAAAACAGTTAAAGAATAATAAGGCACCAGGAGGATGGTTTATTTCCGGAAATGTTTAAAGTGGAGGGGGATAGATTAATAATGATCTTGACCAAGCTATTCAATAAGATATGGGTGACGGGGTTACTACCGTCAGTTTGGAAGAATGGTGTAATTGTTAAAGTTCCGAAGAAGGGAGACCTGAGTGAATGTGGTAATTGGAGGGGAATCTCTTTGTCACCGATAGCTTTGAAAGTTTTCAGTAGAGTGTTGTTAAATAGGTTGGAGCCGGTGGTTGAGGGTATTCTGAGGGATGAACAGGCTGGTTTTAGAAAGGGACGTGGTTGCAATGATCAGATCTTTATAGTTAGGCATTTGATGCAGCAAGTTAATGAAATGAGAGTACCGTTAAGTCTTTGTTTTGTTGATTTTGAAAAAGGCTTTTGATAGTGTTTCGAGAGAGACTATGGGGAAGATCATGAGACATTATGGAATACCAGAGGAGTTTGTGAGGGTCATTATGAACATGCATGAGGACACATTTTGTAAAGTGATGGTTGATGGTTGTCTGAGTGATTCGTTTGAAGTCAAGTCCGGAGTAATTCAAGGTGGTGTTCTATCGCCTTTACTATTTATATTGGTCATTGATTACATTATGAAACGCGTTGGAACAGAAACCGGTGCAGGTATACTTTGGGGAGAGAACAAGAAACTTTTGGATTTAGATTATGCAGATGATATAGTTTTGATTTGTGATGGCCCAGAAGAGATGCAGAGAGTGTTGGACTGTTTGGTGAGTGAAGGTCGCAAGGTGGGTTTGGTTATTAATTGTGGAAAAACTGAAATAATCAATATGAATATGGAAAATGCGCAGGAATGTGTAATTGGAGGTATGGTTGTAAAGCAAGTTGATAGGTTTAAATATTTAGGTACTTATTTAGCCAAGGATGGTTCTTTGAACTTTGAATTCGAGGAAAGGTTAAAGAAGGCTAATCAGGCAATGGGAATGCTTAAAAATATTTGGAATAATAACAATTTCTCTGTGCATACAAAAATCAAACTTTATAAGGTAATGGTTAGGAGTATCTTAATTTATGGACAACGAGTCTTGGTACAGCACAGTGACTATGGAAAATAAATTCTTGGTGTTTGAAAATAAGGCACTTAGAAGAATATTAGGAGTTAAATGGTGGGAAAGGATACCAAATAGTAGAATTAGAGAAATAACGGGAGTGCAGCCGATCGATGAATATGTTAGATTCTCACGATGGAAGTGGCTAGGACATGTGTATAGGAGACAGGGAATAGTACGAGGTACACCAGGGTGGGTGGCACTTGGTAGGAGAGGTAGAGGAAGGCCAAAAGAGACGTGGGTGAGGACAATGAGACGGGAAGCTGGAGATGAGTGTTGGGGAGATCTTGAGGAGTTAGCACAAGATAGGATGTGGTGGTGTGAGTTCATCGAGGCCCTATGCATCCCCGAGGGTGCCACAGGAAATGATTGATTGATTGATTGATTTTTAAAGCAAGGAAGAATGAACCAAAGGCTCGAAACCCGCAATGTAATTCTTTCCAAGGAAGAACGAAACAAAGCGAGCCAGATTCAATATCCGTTCAGTTCGAGAGGCCTAGACACACTACAGTACATTTCAACGATTGGCGGTCATAAGCAGTTGGAAATACCGACAAAGGTTGACAGTTCCAGAGTTGACCTGTTGTGTCCATTAATGGCTGAGACTATCGGTTAGCTCCTGCATCAGTGCTAGACAGAAAAGGGGTGAGAATGAGCTGCCAGCCGGGTGTTGCGAGCCCATCTTAATGGAGGTGGAATGCAATCACACAATTCCGAAGAACACTGGCCAATGAAATCGAGATAGCAGAGAATGAACAATGCAATACTGAAGTACTGAGAGAGAAGCTGAAAGGAGTCAGTAAGAGGAAGTGAGGATGTACCGGTACAAGAAAGCCTGAGAATACAGATATCCTTTAAATCAGAAAGCACAAATATACTGTATGAATGTATGCGCTAACAGATAAAACTTTCATCATTTCAGTTAAACTTCTTGTATAGTCAGCTGTGTGTAATAAATCCTGTGTTCTTGGTAATGCAACTCACCATCCTGAATACTAAGAGCTGTTTATTGTGTTTATCTCGCAGTCCTTACATAGGGACGACGCGGCCACAAAGAACAGTAAAGGACATAATTGACACCAGCGGCCCTCTTGTGTGGACGTACCTGTAATTAATGACTCCTTACAAAAGGTTTGTGTGAGTTACATCCCCGACTGTCACACCCGCTTGTGATGCATGTACTGACAGATGCAACAATATGGTTATTTTACTCATGGCTGGTGGGGTATAGTGGAGTAGGTGGTGATGCTGGCACAAAAGTCATCATACACACAGCTGGTGGGGTGGGGTGGGGTGGGGTGGGGTGGGGTGAGTGGTGATGCTGACACAAAAGTCATCATACGCAGGGTTGGTGGGGTGGGGTAGGGTGGGGTGTGATCAGGTGAGTGGTGATGCTGGTAGACACCAACAACATATTTTACACACGGCTGGAAGGATGTGACGGGGTGGGTGGGTAGAGTGATGATGCTGGCAGTGACACCATTTACAACAGCTGTATTACACAAGGCTCGTAGAATGGGGTGGGTAGAGTGATGGTGTTGGCAGTGACACCATTTACAACAGCTGTATTACACAAGGCTCGTAGAATGGGGTGGGTAGAGTGATGGTGTTGGCAGTGACACCATTTACAACAGCTGTATTACACAAGGCTCGTAGAATGGGGTGGGTAGAGTGATGGTGTTGGCAGTGACACCATTTACAACAGCTGTATTACACAAGGCTCGTAGAATGGGGTGGGTAGAGTGATGGTGTTGGCAGTGACACCATTTACAACAGCTGTATTACACAAGGCTCGTAGAATGGGGTGGGTAGAGTGATGGTGTTGGCAGTGACACCATTTACAACAGCTGTATTACACAAGACTCGTGGAATGGCAAGGGTGGATGATGATGCTGGCACTGACACCTCCACTAACAGTCATTTATTTACTGATGGTGGATGTTTATTGGTTTGTGTGGTGGTGAGGCCGTGTTGGTGAAGCTACAGTGTTAGGTGAAGCAGTCGTCCACGCTGCTACAGACACAACCAACAACATGCACGGCCACAACTTCCAGGTTTGGTCGTGTTTGGCCTGGTTTGGTCTCCACGCACTTCACCAATATACAGAATACTACACGTTGCTTTATCAATATTAAAATATAAACACATCTCAAAACCATCCCCGGATCTATTTAAAAAAAAAAAAAAAAAAACTCGGTGAAGGCACCACGCTCTGTATTTTTATTAATTTCTGTGTAGTGTATGCATGACGCCCACCAAACAGGCAATTCCCATCACAGTCACTCTCCAAACGCGCGATAAACCACAGTCAGGTCTCAAAAACAACGCTAAGTGTTGGCAATACATCCTGTGTATGTGCTGATGTTTATGTGGTAGCCAATATGAATGGAAATCACTGGACAATGTGTTCCCAACAAGGCATCTTCTTAAACCGCCATACATCACCACCAGTTCCCCCGAACAATGCTCGGCTCAGGTAATTCACCCTACGTATATGTTCATTTTTGTGATGCGTATGGATAGGAATAGCTAACTGTGCGGGCTGTCCCCTTCTCGGCCACCACCACCACCTGCTCAGGAACATACCACACTTACATACTGACAACATGGAAATCAAAGCAAATTATCCAACACTTGTAGTTACTTAGCTTTCCAAAGATATGGAATAACTTGGATATTCATTTCGCTTACTCCATGCCGTTTTATTTAGCAGAGAGGAATCCTGCACATTAAAAGGTTTAGCCTAAATGTATCCTGACACCCCTTTTACTACGATTTTGACTGCCTTCTGACGCTATTATTGTTCACAGAGAAATCCCTACACAGCAAAGGGATTAATATGACGTATCTTGACCACCGGGCCCTTTACGGAATGCGATTAAGTCCCTTTTGTTATATTTTCTGCTTAGAAGTTTTATCTGTTTGCGTGGGCGGCCTACCAAGTGCCAGTCTATTCTTATTCAATTCAATTTGTTTACGGTAAAAACAGGACCCCATCGTGGGGTGACTCCTCCTTTCAGCACTAATCTGGCGGACCTAATGCTTCTATAGAGCACCTGAAGCCGATTATCTTCTAACTAAAGTGAGGGCGTTTGTCCAAATGACACGCAAATGACACTCCTTTTAGCAGTGTGTACGTGTGTCGGGGGGAGGGAGGGGAAAGAGGTAAGAGGAAGGGAGTGAAATGAAGGAGAGATGGGACAGGGGGTACGGATTATGGCCATGGACAAAAAGTATAGCTAAGGAGAAAGTGCGAAAACTGGTACGCACGTAGCGCTGTGGTTACCTTGATGACAATGTGCATATAAACAATTAAGACACAGCTTGTGTGGCTAATCTGAAAGCCTGAAGGCCCGTCTCCTTCAGCACTCAGTCGCTAGATGTTATTTAATACTGGTGAAGGCTTTCTTGTGGGGATAACATGCCAGGGGCCCCAAGACATTACTGGTCTGGTAAGTACAAAGGAGTACAAAGGAAAGAAACAGCAACAGACCTAATGGTCGTTTCGAGGAAGACTATCACTATGATATCTAATTCTACAAGTTAAAGGTAAAGTTAGTAAAGCAAGAAGGCTCTCCCCCACCCACCAAACCCTCCAGTCGAAGCCGGCAGGGAAAAAGCGAGAAGGACCACCACGCAGCATGGAAAAGCCGACATGGAATTTTCATAGGAAAGACAGAAAAGTGGTAAACTATATTCTATCCAAGTACAGTATATCTATACACTACAAGTGTTAATAAGCTACAAGTATCATAAATAACATTGTATTTCCCTGCTGTAGTTTCATCACGATCTGAAATAGAGGAAAAACAGCTTACATTATTATTCAGTCATGAAGGTGTTTAGCTGAGGATTTGATGCGAGATACTCATCCAAGCGATTTTTGAATGTCACCACTGTACTGCAATCCACGACCTCCCTGGGCAGTTTATTCCAAATGTTAACAACCCTGTTAATGAAGAAATGCTTCGCTTCATTAGACTGGAAATGCTTTCCAATAATCTTATACCCATTAACTTTAGTACAGTTTGAACGATCAATTGAAAAGTACTTGTCAGCATCCATATTATCGATTCCTTTAGTAATCCTGAATACTTGCAGCAGATCCCCTCGTAGTCTGCGCTTTGATACGTTAAATAACTTTAGCTCATTTAATCCCTCCTCGTATGATTTGTTCCTCAGTCTGGGTATCATTTTTGTTACTCGTTGCTGCACTCTCTCTAATTTCTCTATGTCTTTCCCGTAATACGGTGACCAGAACTGCACACAGTACTCTAGATGTGGACACACCAAGGATTTGTACAGGGTTAGAATTATATATTTAGATTTGAACTCAAATGATCTACCTATAAATCCAACTAGTTTGTTTGCTTTCTTTATAGCTTCTGTGCACTGTTTACTTGGCTTTAAATCATCTGTTACAGTTATTCCTAGATCCTTTTCAAGGTTTACATTCATGAGTTCAGAATGATTCGTTGTATAACTACATTTTCCATTTTTACTTCCAATATTTAGAACTTTGCATTTACCAATATTAAAATCCATTTGCCATTTTTCAGCCCAATTAAGCAATTTATCACGATCCCTTCGAATCAGTATTCTTTGTTCTGGGGTATCTGCTCTATTACCAATCTTCGTATCGTCAGAAAATTTTGATAGTTTACAAAACACGCCTTCATCAATGTCAACTACCGTATATAAATCAAGAACAGAATAGGACCCAAAACTGAGCCTTGCGGTACTCCACTTAAAACATTTTCCCAGTCTGATTTCTTACCATTCATTACAACTCTGTCTACAATTTGTAAGCCAGCTTTCAATTCATCTTAGTACACTGCCACCGATACCATAGACGCGAAGTTTCTCGACAAGTCAAATATGTGAAACCTTATCAAATACTTTTGAAATCAAGGTAAATGACATCGATTGATTTAGTGCTGTCTTACATGTTGATAATATTATTGAAAAAATCAAGTACTGAATCAATATACTGGTAAGACCAGAGATGAAAGGTAGACAAGGCAAACACTCGACCATCGGATGTTCCACCGAAAGTAGTGACGGCGTGAATGGCCCACTGACTGCTGGTGATGATAAGCGACACCACAGAATCGCACATCACAACGCCACAGTGCTGGTGTGCGCTGGGCGGGTTGCATCATCAACACACCACCACTACACTGTGTTGGTGTAAACAGGGACGGCTGCAACAACTACTACCAGGGAGGGAGATGCTCCTCCCAGGGATCTCAAATCCACAACATCCTGGGTCACAAAAGTTTCCATGAAAAGTTAATGTGAGAGGAAGGAGCCAAGAGCATTCATTACCTTGGCATCCTAAGATTTGCCATGACGCGCATAAATGCAAGAAGCTTTGAACAAGGCGGAGCTGAGGTGAGGGAACAAATGAAGACGTTTTAATAAATATTTCATCTGGAACACACACACACACACACACACACACACACACGTACGTCACAACTCTTTAACCTTCAACTTCTAATCTCTCTGGAAGAAATAAAAACAATGGTTTGACATCTTCAATCCTTCTGCCGCCAAATAAGGCCATTATACTCTTTTCGGCTAATCCCTGGAAATTTTATTCACCTCAGAGAAACTCACAGTAAGAGCAAAGTTATCAAAGTTAGAACTGAGACCTAACTTTAGTAACTGTGTATTTTATTCCATGCAATGCCTGCGATATTAAAGTCTCTCTCTCTCTTCTCTCCGCATCTCCTACGCCAGTACACCTATACCACCTCTCTCCAATAAACCTCGATCTCTCACGCCCACCAAATGTCCTTCGCTGACAAACTTCCGTCCATTCCACGCCCAACACTCTATCACTCAATCAACGTTAGATACACGCCAAACATCCCAGCCAAATCCCCTGCCATTTCCGGTTCTACTCTGCTATCTGCCACACTGTTGCCCAATTTACCCGCCAAGTCCACGCCAAACACCCCTCACCCCCGCCCATTTCCCGTCCAGTCCACGCCCAACGTCCCTCACGTCCGCTCACCTCCCGCCCATTCTATGCCCAATGCCCTCCCATTTCCCGCCCAGTCCCTCTCTCACACCCACTTTCGTTTACCATATACAGCACAGAACATACACTCTGATTTTCAAACACATGCCCACGCCATACCACCTCCCCACACAACAGCATATTCCATCTCTCTCTCTCTCTCTCTCTCTCTCTCTCTCTCTCTCTCTCTAGTGCGCAGTTTTCCTTTTCTGTTTTTCCTATATAAATGTCCATGTTTGCTTCTTCTAACATGCATGGTGTTTAATACTTTTTTTCCTGACTGTTTTCCGAATGGAGTTGTGGTGGGGGGAGAGTTTTCTTCATTTCTATCCTTTTCTTATTATTTTTATATCTATGTAGAATTATTTTTCCCCAACTGATAACCTCCTTATGGGTTAATAGTCCTCTTGTTACCTGGACTTCCTTTGTACTCTCTCTCTCTCTCTCTCTAGTACACTACACAACACACGCTTCCCCCATAAAGAAGGGCAGACAATTCCCTTTCCCGAGTTTCCATGTTACAGGAACTAATAAGCTTGCCTTAAATGGAGAGACATTCATTATTCTTAGGGTACTCTGTGTCTATGGTAGTATTTATTATAGTGGTTTTTGCATACATGTTGTGAGAGAGAGAGAGAGAGAGAGAGAGTTGGGGGAGAAATATGTCTTACGTACAACAAACGACCCTTGCTGGTGTTTTGGGGTCATTGTGTATTTAGACTACTGGAGCATTGTAACCCTCTGATTGACTGGCTTCTCCCGGCAAGATACAATTTTACGGCACTGATCAGAGAGAATTCCATAAGGAGGCATAAATCTGGAAAAAAAAAAAAAAAAAAAAAAAATGAACACCCTAAACCAGAGGTGCTCAATGTTTTTTGGGTCGCGCCCCCTATAGCCTTAGTCCACATCTCCACACGCCCCCCATCCCCTCATCTGACTCTAAAAACTAATTCCTAAATTATTGTTTTTAACGCTGCCGTAGGTTCGAAAGGAGATTAATCTAATTTAATAGAAGTGAATTAGTGCCTCTCCTGCAATCCATTATCCAGTTCTCGGTGGACGATGGAAGGATTGAGGGACAGTCATATATCCCGGCACTGTAGACGCCAGGCTTGGTGCCACCTCGTAAAGGGATCCCTCTTCTGCACCTACCTCATTTTAAATGAAAGAAGAAATCTGTTTTGCTATAAATTAATGCCGTAACTCCACATACATATAAACAACCTAACAGTCCACAGCACATTAAGTTTTGGCACTGGTGCTCTGCTGTTGATTCTGAATACGATGTTACGTGACAGAGAGGACAATCCAGATCACCAGAGAATTCAATTTCTTCTCTATTCTATCTTGAGAGGAATCAACGAGGAAAATGTGTCTTCAGAGATACTGTTTGTGGACATCGTTGGATCATAAAAACAAATTAACCTAACACCGACACAAGAAAGATCATACACACCACCACATGTTTATAAATACTCCACATGAAATAGGCCATTAAGACAGCCTTATACTGCGGTCTACACTCCACATGAAACAGTATATAGATAACAATAAATAAGTAAGCTTAATACTGCACTCTATACTTCATAAGACTCAGTAAAAAGAGCTATTAGATACAGTTATTTTAAGATAACACATGAGGTAGGGGGACATATTCTATTCACACAATATAGATAAAAATGAGCTATTAAAAGTCAGGTTATTTACGTACACCGGTAACATATGGGGAAAAATGATACTCTATTTAGTCAGAATAAACATTAATTACTGAAGTCAAATTAATTTGGTGTAACACATGAGACAGCCTGACACTCCACTGAAACACAACATACCTCCCAGATCCAATACCTCCCTGCTGCCACACCTGACCATCCACATACCTGTAAAAGAGAAAATACAGTCGTAAAAGATACACGATAAGTACGGTAAATGAAATAATTTGGAAATAACCGAGGGATAAAATAATAATAAAAGAAGATACAATTGACAAAAATAATCAGATATTACACTTCCTTCTTTCCAGTGTATCTGGGTTCTTAGCAACGCAGATTTAAAAACGGGGAAAAAAGGGAAAAAGGTGCCCCCTCACCCACATTTGTTAAAGAGTCTGGGTGTTGGCCTGGCTGATCAATGTGTCACCAGTGAAACAATACTTAACATAAATACATCACATGAACAGCTTACTACACATGGCTGTCATTTATTGCGGTTTTCTGAGGTTGTAAAGTACAGGAATGGACCAGACTCATTGGCTTTATACCAGCTGTGTAGATAATAATGTTTAAATGTTTTTATTTTTGGTGCACTATAAGAAAGACATAATTCAATTTACGACCAACACGCACACAGCCATTATCATACTGGATTGTGCCATGTATTATAATCCCGACAGGGTGCGGTCAGCCAGATGTCTCAGCGAGAATCATAAAAATGTTAAGTTGTGAACAGTTCGGTCACAAAATAGCCAAAAGAAGCGTAGCTGATGCGAAAATGTGGAAACGAAGACCAAAAAGGAGGCGAAAAAGATGTACAGAAGAATACTATAACGATCACTAGATTCTTTACTCCCCTGGCGAGGAGGTGGTGGAAGACAGGGTTGATGTAAGGAGGAGGGTAGTGGATAGTGGCGATTCAGTGGTGTGTGTGTGTGTGTGTGTGTGTGTGTGTGTGTGTGTGTGTGTGTGTGTGTGTGTGTGTGTGTGTGTGTGTGTGTGTGTGTGTGTGTGTGTGTGTGATAGATAAGACGCCATTAACTGCTCCCCTGGCCTTTCTCCAACCTTGTCCTCCAATTCCCTGTCGCCAGAAGGGTAAAGAAGTTAGCGATCGCGATAGTACAGTACCCGCCGAAGGAAGGCCTGGAGTGATGGGAGTATCTGGTATTGCATGGTTATTGTGAGGCTTTACTTAGAGCACTGTCTCCTGGGATATACAGTACCACAACGTACTGTAGGATTAGGGGTTTGGTAAGAGACACGCAGACACATTATTACTGTAAAAAGAGATGACAAAAAAGAGAGGAAACAGACAGAAAATTGAGGAAATGAATAAGGAGAGATGATGACAGACCATGAAGAGTCTACGGAAAAAAAAAAGAAAAGGATTGAGAGAAAAAAGAAGAAACACATAAACAGGCGTTGATGGATCTATTCAGTGCAATAGCCACAACACTCAAGCATGCAAAATTTCCCCAAAACGAGGATAATCCCCTTCCCTCTCCTGCTTTCTCAGATACGGTCAATACCAACAGTGAACAACTTGTGCGAGGTGTGTAGGGCCATATATAAATGAGTTCCACCAACTTATACGTCCTGGTCACCAAAGACTTGTCACTTGTAAATGAGTGTACCTTAACTCTGCCGTTCTGCTGAGTCGGGTAAGAGAAACTAGACTGTTAAGTTTGAGATATACATACGTGAGGTGAAGACAGGGGCCGTGGTGGCCACACTTGCCTGCTATGTAAGACTAGCTGTGATTTTCAACAACGTCTTTTGATCATAGAAACTGTTTATCCCTGCATTATATGCCATTCAATGGTGATGTGTTTTATGTATTCACTGCTCCTCTGAACTGTCTACTTGCATCCCTCCATCTATACGACGGGTGCGTAGCACCCGTCTAGCAACCAACTCTCATCCCTTTTCTGTCCAACTCACTAATGCAAGAGTTAACCGTTACTCCCAGTCCTTAATTTATGCAAGTCAACTCTGGAACTGTCTCCCTCTGACTGTATATCCTACTTCCTATGATCTCCAGCCTTTCAAACAGTGTGTCCAGGCATCTTGAAATGAACGGATCTTGAATTTGGCTCTCTTTTGTATCGTTTGTGTTTTTTCCTTGGAAGAAACGGCTTGCGGGCTCCTGGCCTTTGGTTCCTTTTTTCTTGCACTAAAAAAAAAAAAAAATCAATAATCCTGCCAAAAATGTAGTCCAACCAATGTGATCAAATACTCTTTATAATTATGTGGAAAACTCAGAATCAATGTAAATAACTCTACTTTTAGGAATAATCCTTAGTTAAAAATCATCTTGAATATGATGGGTTAGTGAGATTTATGTACCACATTTCCTACCCAAGTATCAATTTTATATCACGTCCACCATCCAGTTTGGGTAAGAGCATCCTCGAGTTTCAAAAAGTAAACAAATCGTGACATTATCAGGCTGGGTTCTCAATGGCTCTCACTCATTCCAGTCATCCTCCCTCTATATATATCTGACCAAATAACAAGGGATACTCTATGTTAAGGAGATTCCTGGGCCCTATGAGGAATTAAACACTGATGGAGAGTGACTGGCCTACGGAGTGGAGTCCGCTTAGGGGTTCACTAAGTCGACTTCGGCTAAGCTTCAGTAAATCGGACTTAGATATGAAGGGGAGGGTGAAATATGATTTTGCCTGGAGGAGATCCCATTGTCCGGGTAGATATGACACAAGGGGTGGTATTCTCGTGCGGTTAGGAAGCTTACTAACACCTCTCCTATACCGATTTATTTCTGATTCTGCTCCATTACTGTATTCTTGTGTGTGAGTCATGCAATCTATCCCATTAAAAAGATATAAGAAGCAAAAAAAATGAGGATAGTAATGGACAGTTTGGAAAATAAATCATTAAGGAAGAGGCGCTGGGGTGCCTCCTTAATTGACGAAAATACAGGCCAAGGTAACCACAAAGGATCCAAGAGCATATCATTACTGGCACTGTAAAGTGTTAGGGCTTATTATCTGGCCACAGGAAGCCCTATCCATAGTAGCTTAAGCCAACGAGCACAAATTAATGTACTGGGGTGGGATGGAACGCGTGTTAGTTTTTATTAGCTGTCGCCAGGAAGCCCCGCCTTTACCAGCTTAAGAAGAGAGGACATGAATCAATGTGCTGGGGTGAGATGGAACGCGACTTCGGTGGTGTCATGGAAGTATTACGATAAGGAAATCAAGTTACAAGACTGACTGTAATAAACGGAAAGACCTTTAGTTCCATTTAATTCTTCTGATGAAATCTCTACATATAATTTTAAAGGAAACAGAAGCAAAGATTATTTAAAAACTGTCCGTCCAAAGACGGCAAAAGTGACACACATTCGGTACTAGCTAACTGACATGCTGGATGCAATGTATGTAATCAGCTCTTTCACTCTAAAGCATTGTAATATCAGTGTTCCATATTTTATTAGTTACCCCTCCCCGCCCCAGAGGAGCTCGAGAACGTGCATTGTTTTCGTTCGGTTTGTTTGTTTGTTTGTCTGTCGTCTGTTAACAACTTTATGCGAAAACTACAGGTGCGATTTTGACTAAAATTACATGGATGATGGTCTATGACCTTCTGATCACCTGATTACATTTTAGGTCAAACTGGGCCAAGACCCAGGCAGCAGCCCCCCCCCCGCCCCCCCCCCAAAAAAATCGTTTTCCTGCCGTAACTCCATCCAAATTGGTCATATCGACATGAAACCAAAACCCAAAGGTGCATCTATCAAATCTGCATCCTACGACATGCCTCAGTACATCAGGGGGGTCACCCCCCAGTTAGCGGTAGGGGGTCAATATCAAGTGGGTCGGACCTAAAATTTCAAATGGACATAAAATCGTCAATTTTCACCCGATTTACTCTACATTTGATATGTGACATCTTTATTGACCAGATATCCTGTTGTGTTTATACATCAGCACTAAAATAACTGCCGGGGACGGGTTTGCTGTGCTTTGGCACCGCTTCTTGTTTTCTGTAATTTTCCCGTCAGGATCGGTGGAAACTGATTGGATACTTGAGTAAGGGGAGTAGTGGTTTCACCGTTTAACCCTCGTTTCCCTGATTACATTATCACTGTTAAGTTATACCTTAACAATATCAATGTGATGGGCAGTGGGAGGGAGGAGGTGGAGGCTTCATCGTTTATTTGTCCTTTCCCTTATTAATGTATCAACTTTTTTACTGCACCCCTAGCAATAGGCCAATTTCATAAACTAATTTAACGGTATTTGATGGTCTTTCTGTAACTGTATGATCTAGGCCTGGAGCACTGCTAACTGACCATACAAATAAGTGAACTCATGCATCGCTGTCCAGCTCCGGGTGTAGGTGAAGACACTGTTACGAAACCAAGATATTTATTTGCTCTGAGTGATAGTGAAAGAAAAACATAAAAACATAAAAAGCGATGATACTGATGAATGAATTGCAAATCACTTTTAATCTGTTCGAGCGAGGAAGCAGGGCCTAAAATCATCCACCATCACTGCCTGACCTCGCTTACACCCACCCTGTGTCCAGCATAATAAACAAAGTGGGAGCTTCCTTCATGGTGGGGGGCAAGGTAGTTCATTTGCGTGGCCATTATGTAGTAGTTATTGCTGTGTATTTGTCAGCCAGGTACGGTCATGGCGGGACTCTACATGTTTACAGACATGAATACAGACATGTTTATAACTCGGGGTTCACAATATACTCACGACAGGGTACTGAACAACGGGAAAGATATGTAAAGTTTATACGTAAAAACTGACTCCTCGTTGTGGTGAAAAAAAAAAAAAAAATGTCAGTTAACATCGAGAATGTGTTGATGTTTACACGTTATAATCTATGATGTTTTAACGCACAGTTTGTTAATACTTGTAAATTTGTTCATATATACAGTTTGTTCTTTACGTTGTGATGATGTTGCTGTGAGAAGAGACAATGTGAAAATGTATATGTTGGGTGAATCGTGTATGTGGTGTGCAGAGGTATGCAGAGGAGTGTTATAGGGAGGGCAGAGTAGGTGCGTGAAGTTCATTTATACTGATGTTCCTTAATACAGGCCAAGAGATTTAGTGTTATCGAAATAGTGAGATACTTTAAAGAGTAAAATGACGTTTTCTCATAATTTGTTCAAAGCAGACTGAAAGAGTAAACACGGAGGAACTCCAACGCAACCGTGTAATCAAGGAAGTTAATGAAGAAATTGATTTTTTTTTTTTTTTTCAGACGCTCGTTAGCAAAAACAAGGCAACTTTTTATGTGAATGAGATAGACGGTAACATATATTAACCCACATGCGCCCAGCGTTCTTAGTATAGGACGGAACTGGGCATTTACAGAATTTAATAAAAAAAGGAACCCCGGGGTAGGGACCTATGAGCTTCGCGACTATGAGCCTATAGGCGGAGGGCGGTACGCTTAGTGCCCTTCCAGCAAAATCCCTCGCACAGGAACTCCTGGAGCTAATGGATTAAACACTGGCAAATCTGTTAGTTTCCTTAACCCATTTGCGTCCAGTGTCCTCAGTACAGGACGTAACTGGGCATTTTCAAAATTTAACAAAGAAAGAAACCCCGGGGTAGGGAGCTATGAGCTTCGCGACTATAAGCCGACAGGCGGAGGGCGGCACACTTAGTGGCCATCCTGCAAAATCCCTCGCACAGGAACTCTGGGAGCTAATGAGTTAAACTTACACTGTTATAACATCACCTTCCACAGCAGTAAACAATGTAAAGAGCCAGTCTCCCACAATACTCTGATAGCTCCTAATGTGGCATACCAGAACTTTGTATCCAGAGATTCCTTTGTGCATTTCCCTTTACCATCCGTCAACACATCCGCCACTCTCGCAGGATGTCATAGATCTTGTTTTAAAAGTATGATATTATTACCAACGTTTAAAGTCGCGAATACGTGATGCATACAATCTTTACTGAAAATATTCTCTCTCTCTCTCTCTCGTGTGTGTGTGTGTGTGTGTGTGTGTGTGTGTGTGTGTGTGTGTGTGTGTGTGTGTGTGTGTGTGTGTGTTTTGAACTTTGCGCTATTTTCTAGAAAAATATGAGAAGAAATAATGCTCAAAGCCAGTAAACTGCGCCTCTCGCTTAATGCGCCAAAGTGAAGATCCTGTCATTTTGAGGCACCTAAACATATTGCTCATAGAAAACAGATTATGAGCACTGGAAAAGACAAACTGTAGAAGTACAAAGCTGATTATGTAGCTACATAAAAGACTGAAAATAACAGTATCCCTTACACCAAAGAGCATCAACGTAACTACTATAATAAGGTGCTTCTTCATAACTTCATTCTTCATGCTGTTTATGCTTCAAAGTTTTCAGATCAGTGTATCTTCTCAGTTAATGCGGTCACACAGTAATTACATAGGGTGCTCTCTGTAAAGGAACGCCAGCACCATCCTATATACCCGTTAAGTTTTTATCGTGTATACCTCACGGCGTTATCGGGAGTTGGGGAGACGCCTCCGAGAAAAATGGTAAAACCTTAAGTGATGCCACTGGCCTTGGTGGGTGGATGTAGCTAAAATTAACAGTTCTTCACATAAGGCTCTTGCTCGTCTATTAGTGACATCGGCCAAGGAATAATATACGATTCCTTTGTTCTTTACATAAGGCTCTTGGGCGCCGTGCAGTCACAACCACGGAACACACTTCTCTTGTCATTTGTTCTTTACACAAGGCTGTTGGTTGTGTGGTAGTGATGTCAGTCACGGAACACTCACTTCCTCTGAGATTAAAGGTTTGCTTTCTCTGTGACATCGCTGACAAGATTGTGTCTGTTGCTCATACTGTGAGAATTGTTGATGCTGTTGGGCAACTCTGGTCTATCTGGACAAGCAAACCCATCAACAGCAGACAAATAATCGTCCCTGCAGGGTCATTCCATGCAGAGACAGCGGTAGACAACAACTCACCACAGTGAGATGCGTGGAAGTGTGAGGGTTTGATTCCCGGGTGGACGCCGCATTTGCGTCTCGCTATCCAGCCAACAGAGGCAATATAATAGGCTCCACATCACCCCGTTATCTAGTTACCATCCAGTATTGTAAATAGTAGCCTTATGGTTTCCTGAGTTACAAGAGAATATTAGGCGAGTCACTAAGTCTAGAGCCACCTGAAGTGAAAAGGAGGGTAATAAAAAGTGACAGGAAGCATGGGACAAACTGGGAGAGGACGGCAGATATAGGAAAAGAATGATAAAGGTGCTGGAGGAAGTGAAACTCTGAAACAGTTTGCCATAAGTTCTACAGAGGCCAGTCTTTCATAAAGATGCATTGTGACCGCGGATTCCTTCCTGACAACAGCGAGATAGAAAGGGCTAGTGGTGGACGTGGGGACTTCCTCTCAACAAACAGACAGAGAGGTATGGTGGTGGATTGTGGTGGCTCCTCCTATCAACAGAGAGACCGAGGGTTGATGATGGGTGCGGTGATTTAGTGTTGACTTCCCTCACCATTACCTGTCTGTTTCCACCTCAGTCCGCCTCCCGTCCACACCCTGTCTCTCTCTATCACAACTGCAGTACAACAGGAGGCACAGCAAAACCTGCCACCACACGCTGAGCTCCTCACACTTTACCGTGGATCGTACAGGATGCTATAAACCTCGTCCTGATGGTATCACGGCCGGTGAGGTTATAACTCTTAGGACAGATTGGTGGTTTTGATATCGGCGCCAGCACAGCGGGACTTGACGGATGTAAAGGCGGAATACTACACCAAATGTGAACTGTCCTTCGTCAGGCTGGAGGTCCTGATGTTACCTCCTGCTGCAGTTACAGTATAACACAGCACCAAGCGGGAATCGTTCTTCATCAGGCTGGAGGCACTTAATGTCACCTCCTGCTGCAGTTATCGATGAAACTTCAATGCTGAGTGATGGCAATGAGAGATCTCCTGTGACAGATATGTTACGGCACTAAATTTGGATACATCGTTAAATTGTTCTGCTATTGTCATTCGATGCTGCCACCACCCTTCCCTGCTACAGTATCAACACAAAATACAACTCACAAACAATTCACTTTGTCCACACTACAACGCAGTCCGCCACACCACAACACACTTACTACATGCACCAAACTATCACAACACAGACAATCCTTCAACCTTAACAAAAGACCTCTGGCAGCGACTAGCAGAAGTCACTGGTTTCCTGCTGTCCACTGGGATCACAAGGGGGTGAGCCTGCAACAACAACAAGCTACTTTTCGTTTTAGGACTGCAGAAACTCAAGTGAAGATTAATGTGAAAAGTTCTCTTCTTTGGTTGCTTATGAGACAATGAGAGACGTCCACCTCACCCACCTGAACAGGTCATTAGCAATAGTGGGAATTACTGAGTGGCAAAGCTCCATTGCTGGCAATGAAAGTTACAAGCGTCTATTATCGTCTGCATCTCTTCCCTTACGCCACCGTCAGTTACTCTGTCACTTGCAAGTATCATGAAATCTACGCTTCAGACACCATCTCTCTCTCTCTCTCTCTCTCTCTCCACGTGCCCATCATCCACTATAACCTTCGTGTCAGAAAGCAATGATGCGTGAAGAGGCAGACTCATAGTCATGTAATGAGGAGATGATGAATGGTTTTTGTGATATTAATGGTGTGTGTGTGTGTGTGTGTGTGTGTGTGTGTGTGTGTGTGTGTGTGTGTGTGTGTGTGTGTGTGTAAAGACTTGAGGAAGAGTTTTTCCTTATCGTTATGTCTTCCTGTCTTATCGGTGCATTGTGTACAAACAGGAAAATAGGGAAGGGGGAGAAGGGAGGAGTAATAACACAGCATTCTAATTTGTGTTAATTTAACATCAGTCTTCAACAATAATAACGTACTATAATAACGAAAGACACAAACATTACCTAGTTCTTGACATCTGCTATGAGAAATAATTAATAACTTTATATCCCAAATTCCCTTTACTGCCACACCAAACCAGTTGTACTCGAGTCCTGGCAGTAATGAGGTGATCCAGGTTACAGGTACCAGATGTGTCAGTATTCAAACTAATATAAACATCATGCCTTTGTCTTCCTTTCCGGACAATGAGATGGGTGCAATTATGTGGCCTTGATGGAGAATCCCCTACTGGTCTGATACACGAAACGAACAGAGACTGGATGACCTAAGTGACGTAGCTGCCTTAAAAAGATTATATATACATAACCAACGCAAGCAATGAAAACTAACAATTCAGATTCAATGTAAATTCCACATTATCAAAGAATATTTAAAGTCATCATCCGATGCCAGTTACCCACGTTCATTCTGGGTTCGAAGATCCAAGATATTCATCCCAGTATATTAGGAGCTGCAAGAAAGCTTATACATCAAACTGTAATCTGTATATCGACATTAATGGTCTATGAGTGAGTATTTTTTGTCCTCTGTTCCCATGAACCGATGTAAAGTTCGATCAGAAAGGAAAGATTTACAAATTATCGCACAAACCTGTACCTGCAGAGAAAAAAGAGCGCGCGCGCACACACACACACACACACACACACACACACACACACACACACACACACACACACACACACACACACACACACACACACACACACACCTGGATGCAAGGGGTACGTCACCACACACGCATCGCCGCTCACCTCCACCCTAGGGCGGGTCCCGGTACCACGCCGCACACTCCACCAAACTGTATTTAGTGTGCTGGTGAAGGTAGCTGGGCAGTGCTGTGGATGGTTAGGGGTGGGGTATAAAGTGTGTTTGTAAATAAAATTATGTAGCTACTACTAATTTCTGGTACTGAAGGACAAACACTCCTTCCACTCTCTCCCTCCAGCAACGAACACTCCCTCCAGGTGAAGCCGGCAGTAAAAGTGAGAACAATAACAATGCAAAGTGGAAAAATGTTACCAAAATATTGAAGGAAAAGACAAGCGTCGCTGCCACGAACCAAACATGCTTGTGTTGATATTGCCAGCAAGGTCTCTCTACACATTAGGCACCCAGCCAACTAGGCTGTGTTAGGAAAGTAAGTTGGCAGCAAACTGTAATAGGAATCTTATTTGCTATACATCATGCAGGGAGGCGGGAATGTTGACAGGGATGTAAGCAGTACGGTTGATGATGAAGGCAGTTCAGTCAGAATGCTTGACTCGTTTTGCTGTGGCAAACTGTTTCAAAAACAGTTGGTAGTGATGGTGGTCACCATGGTATTGGTAATAGCGGTAGCGGTGGTGGTGACAGGGTAAGCCTGAGTAGGTTGGGGTGGCTAACCATGGTGTTGGTGGTTCACAAGCAAGGTGGAGTAGGTCGAGCGGTGGGGTTGGTTTGAGGGTTGCACACGAAGAGGTGTTACTAGTGACAGTGGTGCTAGATGATGAGAGTGGTGGTTTAAAGGGGAAAAAATGGCTGCTTTTGTGGAAATTGTGGTTTCAATGTTTCCATTAGAAAGGCCTAATTAATATTCGAGCAAAATATCCCAACTCATTTTTCACTTAAGCGGGCCATAAAAAGAGTAAGTTGCTGTAACAACTTTATCTTCAACGACGTATTTTTTATTATTTTCCTGTAGTAATTCCAAATAATTTTACTTAACTCAGGAAAGATCTCACATTGATCGGCTGCTTTCACAATTTCATTCCGTTTACGAAAGTTCTCTTATACAGAACATGTTACTGATGCTGTATCTAAGTCGTACAGTACAAAAAGTCTCCTGAGCTGAATAAAATCGCCTGATGACGGGAAGCAAGAAGTGGAAAATACTTCTGTTAAGTCATGACAGCTTCCCAATAAATGTTTTGTTATATCCTTTAATGGTAACTTAATTCTCTTGCGTCTTTTTTCCTCAAAATCTGTCATTATGCCCTGCCTCATCCTTTCTTTCATGCCGTCCTTTATACTTTCACTTACACCCTACACATACTAACACTCGTATTCTTCCCTCATATACCTCTTATAACCTTCGTTGTCTTGCCTCATACTCAGCTGCTTATCCTCGTTCATACCTTCACTCATACTTTCTTTCACGTCCTCTTTCACATTCCTGCATTTCCCCATCACACCTCTCCTCACACCCTCCCACACATGCCAACTCTTCATGACCATGTTCCCTCAGTATACTGTTACGCAAGCAGGTCCACTTTCATCAGTGTTCATCAGTTATCAACCTTCACCAAGCGTCAAACTCTCCCTCACTCTCAACCATCTCCCTCGTTCACTGCCTCTCTATTACCTCCTCCATCATCTTCCTTCCATCTTTATCAATTTCCAGCTTTTCCATCTACACTTACTGTACACTTCTCCACAAAGCTTTAATTCTTCTTCTCTCTGTTGTTTCACCCTGATGATGATTGTTATTTTATACTTCTGTGACAAAAGTTGCTTTATTACATGAAAGAATGAACTACTTCGAATGGACTAAAACATCTTTGACGGCTGGACATCCTGTGAATATAACATGATGCAACTCTCTTTACCCAAGCACTTTGTCTCTACTCCTCTGCCCCGCTGCCCTAACAAAGACACATCACCCCCTCCCCCTCTACACACACACACACACACACACACACACACACACACACACACACACTTTGCCTTAGCATGCTGTCTCTACCCCACCCACATTCTCAAAAGTCTCAGAAAGCAACGAGTTCCAGTTTTGTGGTTTTTAGGTATTTCCCCTTGACACGTCACTAACTTGCTATCAACCATGATGTGATACTGACCCCATATTTTCCCCCCTGTCCATCCCCACCGTCTCTCACACATTCAATGCATCATTTCCCAACTGTGTACTGCAAGGGCTCAATGGAGATTCTGGTGATACCGGTATGGTTTAATACTTTACCAACAGTAATTCACTTTCCAAGCAATCCTAATTCAGTATTATTACTTCCGTTTATTGGTACAACATTCCTCGCATCAGTATAATCGAAATGGATAAATATTGGGTATTTATGCAAGGTCCTCGCCATACACCATCAATCATGCATTTAATACTGTTCACTCCCCCACATATCCCTCCCCCATCTCTCCCCCAGGCCCCTATCAAACTCGACCATGAAAGTCCAGGGTCGGAACGAAGACTAAATGATTATCTTTTGGGCTGTAATTTCTTTTAATATCCCGTGATGGATGGTAATGGTGGACCGTGACAGAGTGCAGGGGTTATAACATTTGCTGCCAGGTCAGAGCCAGCCTGGGTATTTTGGCCTGGGAAAGATTAAAGCAAGAGCCACTGTGCCGTCCCTCTCTGCTGCCCCAGCTTGACCATAAACAGACAGGCGTGGCTCAGTACCACTAACCCACCCACACCACACCATTCCACAAGACACGAATTCCATATCCCGTCCCTCTTTCCTCTCGAAGTTTGACCATATGCATAAGGCGCTGCCCGGGGTCCGTTAAGACACTTACCCAGCCACAACACCAGACGCCACATCACACCGCGGACTCACCTGCAAATGGGAAAATCGCCAGATAAGCAAATGCCTCACAGGAAGGTCGAAATAAATCATCTTAATTGTTATCAAGAAACAAGTCAAGATTTATTCATGTCGCAGAACAGTTACACACGAACACATGCTGTAGGGCCATTTTTTTAGTACGTAAATATTAGGTTGTCCGCATGAGATCACCTACAGCATTAGAAAAATCGCTTAGTTCACAAAAAGCTTAAAACACACACACACACACTTTAGATGTAAGCCACCAAAAAATTCTGAATAACTGATCTATACCATCCTGGAAGCATATAAGTTTTTCAGATCAGCAATAAAAAAATCATTAACTCCACTTCTACTGAATTACACAAGAATTGTCCCTTTATTTATCAGAGAACTGTGTTCATACATGCCAAAAGTTTCCATCAAACCTTCACAAGCTTCACTGTTCATGGCTTCACAAATGAAGTTCGAAACACACCACACAGCAACACAGAATCAGTATCATCTCCTATGATAGCGAGGTCAACACAGGATGGGGTGGGTGTGGGTGAGGTGAGGGGAGTGACTACTATATACTGCACTAGAGCATCGATGTACGGTTGAAGCATACCTTGTGGGATGCATTTTCATTCCTCATTAGAATGATAATCGGTAATTTTTAACACAGTTTTTTAAGGTTAATCAAGTTAACTTAGCGTCATATAACTTGGTGTTATTAATATGAAGTGGGGAAAAGGAGTAAAAGTTCGGTTACAGTTCCGTTCTGCTGCTTCTAGTCACACAAGACGGCCATATTGTTAAGCGCAGTTATGTAACGATTTTGCTGATGTCAGCACTAAAATATACACACACAGCAAAGCATAACTCGCTAAAGGGGTGAAAAATGGTGGCAATGTGGGGCAGACACTTAACGTACTAATGTCTTTCTTTCCTTTTTAAACCCTCCACTTCGGGATAGCTTATTACTGCGATGACTGAACAATGGCGACGAATTAGTGTAGACTAAGCCCTACCGAATACCACCATTAGTCTTCTGAAATGGTAGTAAACATCACAGTGATCATGAACAAGTACTTACATTTGACATGTATCTAGCTGGCGAATATGGCGGTTTTGGTACTTTCAGATAAGTTAGCAAAGTTGGCAACCTGCAGCAATTTCGTTATAGCTAAGTACTTTGGAAATGACGTACACACCACTTACCGGTACTAAATTTTGACAAAACCATAATAATCTTAATTTGCTCACTTCTTCCGTAACACGTATTACTTTGCCCTTAAGTATACTGATGACACTACACAACACGCACACGTAAGTTATACTGTACATTAAACTGCTGAGCGACTGAGTTATAAGGATTAGGGATGACAAAAACTATGAACCTCAGGCAGGCTTTACATACCCAGACTCACCAAGCTGGTTTCAGTTTGTGATGCCGAAACGGACTCAGTACGTAAACGTCCCTCGAAGCATCGACCATGATTTTTGCCGCAGTATTTATATGGCACCTACAGTGCAGTCGGTAATGACCCATCAAAAGTAAATCACCACATAACAGCCTTACAATTAACCACCTGCCACAGTGATCTTTACCAAAGCTTTTATGACATCATACAAACTTATGGTTAAATTTTGGCTGTGCGGTCCAGACTCTTCAGTGTCCCTCTAAATGATGCTGATATAGAAAACGACAACATGATTTATTCCCCTGCACTGCCATCTCTGGCTCTTCAACTTTTCTTATCAGTTCTCATTATTCAAGTTGGTGATGGTTACTACTACTTAACCTAACTTTCCAATCTCCCACATACACGCTTTTCAACTTTATCAGGCACCATGGTCACCACCCGCATCAAAACGCCCTCTCTCCATTGTACAGTAAGGAAAACATTATGACGAGTGAACATGCCGCAAACCTGTTCACTTGCTATCTTTAATACCCTGGTGGTCTGGTGGTTTCAGGACACCTCTCAGGGTGACAATCATGTACTACAATGAAGGTTCGAATCAGCAGGAGCCAAATGAAAGTTTCTCGATCATGTACTATGACCAAGCAGATTGAACAGTCACTTTTCCTTAAATGGTTTGGCCTATGATAACCTAGCCTCGCGATCCAACACCACACAGGAGATGATATGGGATTACCTTATGCACATTCGATTAAAAAAATAATCTTCACTGTGTCTACATTATGAACCAGTGAACTAATCATCTGAAATTATTCTGCTGTAAAGTGTCACGTTTCATTTTACCGGCAATTTTTATGTGAACTATAAACAAGACTTTTATACAGATTAAAGACATGGTGGATAGAGACGCTTAAGAGAAAAAGAATGCGACTTGCAACAACATTCCTTGTGAAACCACTGATCACATGAGTACAATAGTTTTTGATCATGTGTACATGAGCACTCACTACTAAAGAGGCAAGAATGGATGAGGTTTGAGGTTACGATGCGTTCATCAGCTCTTCTTCCTACACCATCATTTTTATTAGCCTTCTCGATGGTCCTCGTCCCTAAAAAGTTATGGACAAGTGAGTATTATTATTAAAACCTTGTTCATTCATCCTGCCTCCATTAGTTATTATCTTTTTTCCCACTCCACTGCATGTGCGAGGCGTGGGACAAGATATACCGTACCATTTCTCCAGGAGGAAGAAGGATACAGAATGTTTTAAGAGATAATGTTGCCTAGCAACAGGGAGCGCCTTGTCACAGAAAACCGGCTTTACGGTTAACAATGGTTTTGTGACAGATACCTTTTCTAGGACAACCCGTGGTATCATTTACGTTTGCTGTGCGCCTCTGGGTTTCATAGTCAACTACTGTGAGATGGGGATGCACAATTTTGTTGTGCTTGTTACGTTTCTTGGCTTAATTGTAAAGGTGTGTTTATTCGTTCTGCCACATCGCTCATTACCTACACCTTGATCTCCTGCCGAGCCACATGTACTACTATCTGACAACCAGAGCGATATAATACGTTGCAGAGATGTACGGTGAGGGAGGGGGAGGTGTTGGGGGATGTTGCATGCCATATTCTTGCCAGACAATTTCTTGTTGTAAAAGTCCTCCCTCCTCTACCATCCCCCTCACTTAAGTCGTTTGTCAGTGTTCATGGTAGGCTGTTTACCCTTCCATTGAGGGAGGCAGCATCCCCCAAGTGTGTAAGACACTGACACAGTGCTCGGCTTTATTATCATTACCGGGTATGTATCCCATTCAGAATGACAGCGCCCATTCTCCAGGTCAGGTTGTTCACTCAAGCACTATCAGACGGATCCACAACAGCCCTCATACCTCACCACTTGGGCAGTAACACCCACCATCTCTGTTCTAATATGGCTAAGGGTGTCTCATTCAGGACTGATAAAGCAGAACTAGCAACTGAGTTTATATGGTGTGTTGGTGGGTATTATACTACAGCAGCAACAAATGTATAAGCTTAATAAAAATCTAGTCTCTAAAAATAATGAGATGATCTCCTTACTCTACCATCCTCGGCCAGTGATTATTCTTCTTGGCCACCACCTACCCCAATGGGCTTAAAACGAGCTGTTTCCGCTTGGGAGTGGTGGAAGAATGATCAAGAGCCTCGTAACTCTTGTGACCACTCAACAAAAGAGCGCTGATGCCAGTTTTAACAATGTAGTTGTGGCATGAAATTGTAGTGTTTAGTGTTAAGCGGTACCCACAAAAAACCACAACCATCCTGCTTGTTTTATACCTCACCACACCACACTATACAAAGCCATATCATACCATACCACAGCCCAGCACACCACACCACACCACGCTGCACCTCACCACACCACACCACACAATACCATACCACACTACACCATACCACGTCACCCTTCTCGACAAATAAGTCACCAGCAAGGGATAAAATTAGTCCAAGTTGGCTGCGTTCTACACAATCGTTAGAGACACTACAGCACACATCATTTCACATAATGTAAGGTTCCGAATTTTCCGACAATATAAGCTGGATATATTTTCTCTCTCAATTATTAGTCAGATCTTTCAAAGTTCGAAAATATTAACTATTACCAAGGCAGTTCACACAACACACCACATGGACCGCATTCAAACAAAAACAGTTCTTCAACCCAGCCTCCATCAAAAACCTGTAACAGACCGAACAACTCAAGTCCATGGGTTTCATAAGATGGGCTGAAGGCCGACCCTACCACCAAGGCAATACACGAGAAAAGCACTCCGTAACTCGTGTTTTTATTCTATTCGTATATATAACATCTTATCGGCTTCAAGTGGCAATGGCGAGGATCAAGGTGGTATGCGGATACCTACGCGCGCGCGCGCGCGCGTGTGTGCGTGTGTGTGTGTGTGTGTGTGTGTGTGTGTGTGTGTGTGTGTTAGAGGAAGGGGTGACGTCAAGCACACCCACATGGATTATATCAAACTGTCACATACCCACAGTGTTTCATTCATTTTTAGCTAACACTCAACATCTACTGTACGTATATCTCCCTCACATCACCCATCTACAATATCTATCTATCTATCTATAGCCCGACGCCCTAATCCCGCAAAGGGTGGCCGCAGACAAAACGCCTCCAAGTCACTCTGTCACCCACCATTTGACTCCCCTCCCCCCAACTCACCCCCCCCTCCCTCATGCACCTCTCAACTCCATCCCTCCACCTCATCCTCGGTCTACCCCTCCCTCTCCCTCCCTCCACCTCACCTACATACACCCTCTTAGTCAGTCTTTCATTCTCCATCCTCTCCACATGTCCAAACCACCTCAGTGTATTTCTCCTAATCTTTTCAACCACATCCACATCTACCCCACAACGTTCCTTCACTTCTTCATTCGTCAACCTGTCCCTCCATGTCACTCCACATGCTCCTCTCAAGTAACTCATTTCCACTGCTCTCACTCTTGACTTGTTCCCCTCTTGCAAGGTCCACGCCTCGCTTCCATACGTCAGGGTAGGGATCACAATACCATCATGCAGTGACTTCTTAACTTCCATACTCACCTCCCTATTTCTCATCACTGCTTTCAGTGTACCAACAACCTTCCTTCCCTGCTGTACCCTTTCACGCACTTCATCCCCCAAAGTTCCATCTTTACTCATCACACTACCCAAGTACTTGAATGCACTCACATTCTCCAAATCCTCACCATCCAACCTCACTGCACACTCTGTGACTTCATTCCTCTCAAACACCATAACTTTACTTTTGTTTACATTAACTTTCAGCTTCCTCCTCCTACACACTGTCCCAAATTCATTCACCAAACCTTGCAACTCCCATTCATCTTCACTCAACAATACTGTATCATCAGCAAACAGCAACACCGGAAGCTTCCAAATCTCACCCTCATTCATTAGGGCCACCCCCACATCCACTGCCCTACCTTGTACCTCCTTTACGACCCCATCCATATATATATTAAACAGCCATGGAGACATTACACACCCCTGTTTCAGTCCCACATTGAGATCAAAGAACTCACTCAGCTCACCATCCACTCGCACCGTAGCCCTAGCTCCCTTGTACATACTCTTCACAGCACTCAACAATTTCCCCTCCACTCCATATATTCTTAATACCTTCCACATACCTTTCCTATCTATTCTGTCATAAGCTTTCTCCAAGTCCATGAAGGCAGCGTACACTTTCCTTCCCTTCTCTAGATACTTCTCCACTAAACATCTTAGAACAAATATCTGATCTACACACCCTTTTCCCTTCCTAAATCCCCCTTGTTCTTCTCCAACTAGCTCCTCTGTCATATGCCTAACCCTATCAATGAGTATTCTACCATATATTTTACCAGTCACACTAAGAAGGCAAATACCCCTATGGTTACCACATACTTCTCTCTCCCCTTTTCCTTTGTACAGAGGAACAATTATACCTGATTTCCAGTCCTCTGGAACCCTTCCCTCTTCCCAAGCCAATCTACACAACTTCCATATCCACTCCACAACAATCTCACCCCCATACCTAAGCATTTCACCACACACTCCATCAATTCCTGGGGCCTTTCCCAGCTTAATCTTCTTCATCGCTTCCACTACTTCCGACCTACTGATCTCTTCCTCCCTCCTCTCATCTCTTCTTCTCCCAGCCATTCCCCAACCACTTATACTCACACTGCTCTCACTCTCTACATTCAACAAATCCTCAAAGTGCTCCTTCCATCTCCTCAATTTCTCTCTTTTCTCCACCAACAATCTATTATTCCTATCTTTCACTCCCCTACTATTTCCCCTTTCACACTGCCTTACTTTCTTTACCTCCTTCCAAAACAATTTCTTACTCTCCCTCCATTTCACACTCAGATTCCTCCCAAACTCTTCATCCACTTTCTTCTTACTCTCCTTCACCAGTCTCTTAACCTCCCTTCTCCTGCTCACATATACCTCTCTCTTCTCTCTCTCATCTTCTCCCCTACCTCTACTCGCCAACCATTCACCATATGCCTTCTTCTTTTGTTCCACAGCTCGTTTCACCTCATCATTCCACCATGCTGTCCCTTGCACACCCTTGCATCTCCTCCTCACTCCACAAACCTACAATATAACCACTCATATTCCACCCCCACACATCTTCCAGCATTCCAGGTACACACACACACACACACACACACACACACACACACACACACACTGGACTTTCCTTCTTCACACACTGACTCTCAAACCCATGCTTACTGGTTTCCTCCAGCCCACCTCCTGTCCCACGCCCACACTCCTTCCCATACCCACCAACCCAGCCTCTCGACAGCCCGGCAGAACCAAATTAGGCGAAAAAATAATGCAAGGTATAAGACAAGCTGTAAGTAGTAGCCCAGTGGTAATAAATACCAGCCCACCCTGGTGCACACATATCGCTGGGTGAAGCTCAGTGTCCCGCAGGCTTCTCCATTTACATAATTCCCTCACTCTACCACCTCCTTGTGGTCGCCTCACTTTTGAAAAAGCAGTTTACTTTACGACAGTATTATGAGCTTTCTTGCCGTTTTTGCTGATGGTCAACAGCAACTTATATAATTAATGACCAAAAGCCATGATGTCTGACACCTGCTGGGTACCTGAAGTGACTCTGTTCGAGAAGTTAAAAATTAACTACTGTAAGCACAAAAGATAACACTGTTGCTATAAAAAAAAAAAAAAAAAAAAAAAAAAAAAAAAAAACCTATTCTGAAAGACACATTGCTCAGATCAACGCAAAAAAATCTAAAGAACAATCAAAATTGTGGTAGTATGGAAAATATGGGTAAAAAATAAAATATAGCCACTGTTTTTGTCTGAATTTAACACGGTGTGTGTGTGTGTGTGTGTGTGTGTGTGTGTGAGCGCTTTTTATTAAAGTCTGCACCTTTAGCCACATCACGTCGTTACAAACCGCCATGGTGCAGAAAGCCTGCAGCTAACATAGCTTCATCATTTCTTATCCTAATTAACTAGTCTCGTTCCTATCCAAACTAGCATTCCGGGACTGGTACTTAAATAACACTGTCACAAATCCTTGCGAACATCACTACAACTGAAAAAGTCCATCCTGGGTCTACTACGGGACTGGACCTGTTCCTCGAAGAGAAAATGTTCGCCAGAACTAAACCTAACCCACCCCTTGTTGGCAAAGGACGAAAGAGGGAGGGTCTAGGGAGTGATGGCCGTGAAAGTCGGTGTGTGTGTGTGTGTGTGTGGTATAGTAGGACTGGTTGAAAGGGGTTTGTGGCTGCGTTGCTGTTGTATGATATGGGTGTTTGGTGTGATGGTCCTGCTTTGGTTGTTGTGTTGTGTGGTGTAATAGTTCGTGTGGTGTTGGGGGGTTGTTGAGTGGTGTGGTGGTTGCGTGGTATGGTAAATGTATTGTGTGGTAGTTGTGTGATGTGGTAATAGTGATGCGGTAGTTATGCGCTGTGTGATATTGTGGTGTAGTGTACTATGTGGATTTTGTATTGTGCTTTGGTGGGGTTGGGTGGGGTGGGGTTGGGTGGGGTGGGGTTGGGTGGGGTGGAGTGGTATGGTATGGACGGTATAGTGAGGTCTGCCACAGGGAGATCGGATGGTGTGGTGCAGAAATGGTGATGAGCGTAGGATTTTGTAGTGTGTGGGATGTGATATTAGACCGTGTGGAAATGTAGTGGTTAGACTGTGATGTGTGGTGGTGTGCTGTGGTGGGGTTAAGATGTGAATTTGTGGTGGTGGTGGTGGTGGTGGGTGGGGCGGGAGGAGATGGGGGGAAGGGGGAGCTAACACAGACGCTCAGAGGTCAGAGGTGAGGACTTGTTTACAGACAGTGGCGGTGGGGAGGATGTGGTTGTGGTTGTGGCGGAGAAAAGGATAATGTGACTGCTTGTGGTGTGGTGAGGGGTACGGTGTGGTGTGGTGTGGTGTGGTGTGGTGTGGTGTGGTGAGGTGAGATGTGGTGTGGTGGATAAGGTGAGGTGCGGTGAGGGACGCGGTGTGGTGTGGTGGTGATAGTGGATAAAGATGGTGTGGTGTGGTGGTGGTGGTGGTGGTGGTGATGTGGGTTCGGAATGCGGGTTTGTTGTACGTGATGGTGTGGTGGTATGGTGTAGTAGGATGATACGGTTTAGATAGTGAGATGTGGTGAGGCAGTGGTGTGATGTAACACCATCACATGATGGTGTGGTGCTTCTGTAGATTGTGACGGTGTTTAGCCAGACGGTATGATGCTATAAAGATAGTCAGGAGAGAGAGAGAGAGAGAGAGAGAGAGAGAGAGAGAGAGAGAGAGAGAGAGAGAGAGAGAGAGAAAACTGTCAACACCTTCGGCCGAGACTGGTGCGAAAGAATTAAATAATGAAGAATTAGCATCAAGCCATAAATAATATGGCTATAAGGCACTCTAGGAGTAGAGGGAATATAAAGGCCTGAAGAAATACGGAAACATCAAGAACAGAGGTAGGACAGAACAGCAGATGAGGGCAGTAAAGAAAGAAAGACTGGAGACAAGACAGCTTTTAGTGGCTCCTTACGACAACCAGGGATACTGGGGAAGTATTATTACCCCCCCTGCATATAGGGTCTCTATCAACCCCCAAGGAGGAACTAAGGAAGGATACAGAACGCATCACTCTTCTATATCCCCCAAAAGATCCATATATATATATATATATATATATATATATATATATATATGGCCACTTTACCTTGTATAATATTCCGGGAATTTATATGCAATACTATATCCCCAGAGCATGGAGTTTTAAGTAAATAAGCCACGTATGTTAGTTTAGTACAGGAAAAAAAAAAAATCACCGAAAAAAAACATCCGCGAACGAAAGCAGAGCCCCCGAAAAAAATGCCCGTCACCCCGATATACTGTATTTTCACAAATACTATGCAACATCCCTCAAAAAAATTGGGAAATATACCAATTAATGCCTCCATATTACCGTACTTCCACTTATTTTCCAATATACTAATACCAGCTGATCACAACCCGACTCTAAAGCTCTGTACTCTGTAGCTGTATTTTCTTGTCAGCTTAAGTGTCTCCCAACACAGTTTTCTAATTAGCTAATTATCAATATCACACCTGTCCTCTTTTATGAAGTCTATAATTTCTTAGACTACATAGATAACACTGAGGAAACTATTAAAGGGCTTTATACAAAAGTAAGTCGGTAAATAAGAAGTGCTGCGGTTTCTTGGCCGATGATCTACCTATCTATCTATACCCCGACTCCCTAATCCCGCAAAGGGTGGCCGCAGACAAAACGCCTCCAAGTCGCTGTCACCCACCATTTGACTGCCTTCCCCCCAGCTCACCCCCCCCTCCCTCATATACCTCTCAACCCCATCCCTCCACCTCATCCTCGGTCTACCTCTCCCTCTCCCTCCCTCCACCTCACCTACATACACCCTCTTAGTCAGTCTTTCATATCATTCTCCATTCTCTTCATATGTCCAAACCACCTCAGTGTATTTCTCCTAATCTTCTCAACCCCTGGGGGTAGGGGGGTTTCAAGAATACTCCCCCAGTATCCCTGCTTGTCGTACGAGGCGACTAAAAGGGTTGGTGGTGGGTTAGTGCCCCACCCCGTAAAAAGAACTAACTAAAAAAGCAAATAAAGCGCCTCGGACCCGGACGGACCATACGTTGGCCGACGATATTAGACTTAAATCAACGTCAAAATATCTTACCTTATCTTCTGCCTTTTATCCCTCCACTTGGTATTTTCACGCCTCCACGCTCTAATTCTCTTCACGACATCATACCCACGTTGAAAATGCATAGTATCCACGTATTCCCAGCAAATGTCCGGAGAAATTCACAAGAAAACGGGAGAAAACGCCACATATAACACGGGAAAAACAATGCCCGCCGAGACTAACGCGGAGGAATACCAGACGCATCACGCCCTTCTTTCTCCCTCATTGAAGAAAATTTCCTTACATTTGGCCATTTTTATCCCCTTTTTAGCACATTTCCGGTATCAATTTGCAGAGTTTTATCCCATGCGCATGGAGTTTTAATAATGTTAGCCATATATGCAAAATTTTTACAGAAATACAAAATTACTACCGAAAAAACTTGTACCCGCCAAAGAAAGTAGTGCCTGGGAAAATAATGCCTAATCTCACGCCGACATTGCAGCATTCTCACTTATTAAGCAATATTGCGCGAAAGATAGTACCAGAGAAACTTACCTATTAATACATCGATGTTTCAGCATTTCCACTAAGCGCAAGCGAAGACCGACTATCACGTTTTCCATTGCCGTATTATCATTCACTTAAGTGTCACCCACTGAGCTCAATGGTCACCGTAATACCGTTTTCTTAACTACTTATCCTCAATTTACACCTACTTCCTCTTGTGAGAGAGAGAGAAAAAGAGAGACAGAGAGGAGTAGCTCTTCCTGATACAACCCCTTCTCTTAGATTCCTAGCATAGAATTCTCTCTCTCTCTCTCTCTCTCTCTCTCTCTCTCTCTCTGCTGCAATTTCATCCTTGCAAGCCCATCATATCCATCGATATACTACACATTCACAGTTATTACACAGAATACATTAAGTAGTGTTGTATATGCAGGAATTTATAGTTATACATACATATATACATACATACATACAGATAGATAGACGGATAAAGCCCTAATTTGTCCTACTGCAAGTCTCTTGGCCCTAACAGTTGGCACTGTCCAGCAAACCCTTTGGCATTGTCCGCGTTGCACTGATTCTAAAAGGAGAATGGTAAACTGCAGGATATGGGCAACTTCAGCCTGTAGTCTACTGGGTTCACATTCAGTTGGAGTTACAGTACCACGAACCATCTATCAAGCTTACTTTCATCCTCCAGTTCAGTTAACTATTTCTCCATCAGTCTACAAATCTATCCATCAATCCATCCTTGCTTTTATCACACCTAATTCATCTCATTTTTCACCAGTCCAGTATCCGCACTTGCTATCCTTTCACCCACCAACCCACCATCCATCCAGTCTTGCAATCAGTCTGTTCATCCATCATTGTCCCTGAAAATATTAATGCTGTAAATTATCACGAAATAATGAACTACAAGAACTCGCACGACTGATAGCATCTTAGGTCCGTATTCTCGTCGGTTAAGGAAGCTCCCTAACACCTTTTCCTAAGTGATTTATTTTGCTTACTACACCTTACTCTTCTATTCTATATTATATACACTTTTCCAATATCGCCCTACTCTGCATAAATAAGGTTCAAAAGGATATTAACCAGCCATATCCAAAAATAAATCGCTACAGATTAGGTGATAGGGAGCTTCCTTAACCGACGAGAATACGGGCCTAAGAACCAGAAGCAGATAAGCACGCGATGCTCTCTTTAATGTTGCATCCGAGACCTGGTGAAAAGTTGCAAGCGTGATTGAATCTGTGCACCAAACCCCTTCTGGTGACCTAGGCTAGTGTTCTTGTCGGTTACGGAAATTCCCTAATACCTTTTCCTAAGCGATTTATTTTGCTGTTTACACCTTTCCATCCTCCTCTGTTTTATGTAAAATCATATAATATCGCCTCATTTTACATACAGTACATAACGTACAAAAGGATATTAACTAGCCATATCTTAAATCGCCAAGGAGGAGGTGCTAGGGAGGTTCCTTACTCAATATGAGTCAAAGTGTGATGTCATTACTCGTCAGGTTTTGTTGTCATGTTGGGTAAACCTTCACTAGTTTTTATATCTCAGCAAAGAAAGAGAGAGAGAGAGAGAGAGAATATATCTGACAGAGACAACATAATAAGCCAGTGGTTCTATGTGGGTCTCTATATGGCTTGGCATAATTCTGACAGATCAGTATTCAGCCATAAACCTTGCCTGTCATTACGTGAGGTGGCGGTGTTTTGAGCAGCACCACGATCTGTCATTCTAACCACTTTACATAAACTCTTGTATACCCGGCATCCTTCCCACCCCATTATATTCACCCCTTTACTCACTCATGTCGATCTTCCCTGAATGGTAGATTGTGAGAGGCAGTGGGGGAGACTGTGGTAATGTTAGGTGTGCTGAGGGAAGATCATATAAACAAAGGATGAAAATTGTTATGGGAAGTAGAAAACAATGTAGGACAGATTCCAGCATTGTTAGCTGAGCCATCCTCGCAAGACACGAGAATAAGGATGCGCAATATAGGAACCACTTCTTAAACTACCATCATATCAGACAGAGCAGGACCTCACCATCTTATACCACCCAAGTCCTGGTTACAACACCAATATCTGATGCACTCCTCTAATCATCCAAGCTTAATAACCAGTAAAACAAAACCAGTACATATATATGATTCAGTGTCTAAGGCTGAGATTTGATTAGTTTTGTGTGATGGGTCGTGGACGTGAGTGTGGGTGTTGGGGCGGGGACGGTGACTATAATCATTTTGTTCTCTCGTAGATCCGTCCTTAGTTATACTCATTTTACTCTAACCTGGCCTAAAATTGCAACCCCTCCATCATGATTGCTGAGCTATAACAACAGGTTAACATAGAATATGGTGCTACTCACGAATAAGTGCTATGGGAAGGATGTGGAGCCGTAGTACTGTCTTATTCTACCCCTAAGCTACGTGAAATAACCTGCCAAAGGACGAATATCTGTGCCAAGTTAAGATGAAAAGAGTACAGTAACTTTATTTCTATACATCGGGGTCTGCACATCATCTAGATAAGGCAATCAGATCTTAAATTCAGTAGCATTTTTGACACTAGCCTATCAGAGGACACCAAACCCTTCACATGTCATTACATGGGTAATAATATCCACCATTTTAGGAGTAATACATCAGGGGAACCATCATGAAGCCTGCTGTGATGGTATTAGCGAGTGTTTCTGACGGTATATTTGTTAATGAAAGGTACTGAAAGTTATTCAGTGAATCAAAATGCCCATGGTCTTCACTGAAATGACACAGGATTTTAACTCACGATCTTGCAGTCCATGGTCACTACTCAATCCATGAACAGTGTGGTCCAAGTAGGCGTATGAGGTTTTGATTTTTTTTTTTTTTATAAATATAGGGGGGGGGGGACGTAAAACTCTTGCTTCTCAAAATCTGGTTTAAGCTTACAGCCACTGTCTCCTGTCATCATCTGTGTATATTATGTTCCTCGCTAAGCACAGGTGAGATAAAGTGTCTGGGCTGAAAAGCATCGTATATGTGGGTGTAGATGGAATGAAGAACTGCAGTTACAGAAGCAGACCACGGAAGAATTTGACTGACAGGAGTAGTGTATAGCCTATCGGTATGTGGGAAAGTGGTTTGCAATGGAAGTACCGGTATTGTAAGGTGGGCCAGGGTGGGGTTACGTGGACGTCTTGTTGCGGCCACACCATATAAAAGGAAGAATAGAAGGAATAAAGAGAGTAGAGTCTGTGGCAGATTAAAGAAGGAAGGCGTTACGGCAAAGAAAATAAAGCGATTGACAGGCAGAACGAAGGAAGGATAAGATAAACATTAGAGCAGAGGAGAAGAGGAAGAAGGTAAAAGAAACAAGAAAGGAGAGAAAAAGAATGATGTGAATAAAAACTGTGTGAGCCAAATTAGCGACCATCTCTCAGGCTCAGCCACACGTCCCCGCCTAACTACCATCACTAATGTGGCGTAAGTGTTGCCTAATTGATTATACGGCATTAAACACTACCACGGCATCTATGCATACCTCAGTCACCACATGCTGGAGGAGGGAGTGAGGGAAGGGGCGGCGGGAGATAAGTGAACTGATAAATTGAAGGTAGGAAATCTTACGTTGATTGTGGTTTCCGTAAGATAGTGCTCAAACTACTATTTCTGAGACCTGAACGCAAAATGTATTTATACACAGACTTTCAGCAAAATAAATTAATAATAGTTATCAATAATATCAAAAGTCATGACGGCCACGACGACGACGATGATGCTGATGATAAAAAGGAACTGCAAGCTACTGTTACTTATCACTCATGTTTTTCATTACCTCACTGAAAAGCGGATAAGGGGAGAAGACTTACTTAAACGACGCAGAAAACTCAGCGTAGACTGAGACATTAGGGTCAACCGCAGTCTAGACTGGTGGGATTTACTGTAGAGTTAACTGCAGTCTAGATTGAGAGAAAGTGGAGTTAGCCGCAGTCTCCATTGCGAGAAAGTAGAAGTGACCGAGATGGCGTAAGGGACAAGAATAGGGAAAAGAAGAAGGTAAAGGGCAACACATAATATGGCCAAAAATAGCAACAAAAAAAGGTTAGAAACAAATCGGAAAGAAATTTTAGGAAATGAGGCGATTTATTTGTCGCCACGTAAGTGGTGTTGGAGGGATGCCTTCACGCGGTGGCACAGAAATAACCAGACGACTCCATCCTGTTGTGCTGTCAGAGGAACAACCATCTTCCCAGTCCCGTCTGAAGAAAATTGACAATGAAAACCCTATCTCAAATAGTGGGTGTTTCAGATGGCTCGACTTTTCCGCTATGTATTCGTCAAACCTTGGGAATATATCTATTTCTCCCTCTGTACCTACGCCCTGTATTCTCGTCGGTTAAAGAAGCTCCCAAATACGTTTCCTAAGAGATTAATTTTATTTATTACGTCTTACTGTCCTCTTCTGTGTTAAATAAATCCTTCCACTATCGCCTTACTCTGCAGTACCTTACAAAAGGATAATAACCATCCAAATCTAAAATAAATTGCCAAGGAAGAGGTGTTAGGGAGCTTCCTTAATCGGAATACAGGCCAAAGTCAGCGTCATAATACCAAGGTCCGTATTCTCGTCTTGTAAGGAGTCTCCCTAGTACCTCTTCCTTAGCGATATATTTTTTGGATATGGGTGTTTAAAATCCTTGTGTACGGTACGTTATTTATGCAGAGTATGGGAACAGTGGAAGGATTTATGTAACACGAGATAGGACAGTAAGCTGAATTAAACAAAATAAATCGCTTAGAAAAAGATGTTAGGGAGCTTCTCTGCTTAAGGTCATACGGTATTCAAAGCGGCTGCCACCATTACCATGCTTTGTTGTGGTGAAGGAAAGAGAGCAAGTGAAGAGAAAGGAGAAAAGAGAAAGAAAATAATGATACATGAAGTTTGAAATATAGATACAGACAGTTAGATTCAGACAAAGATACAGAGAGGTAAGTAGACAGACAAAAGGATATAGCCTGATAGAGAGATAAATAGATAGACAGACAAATAAGAAGTAGACAAAAGGAGATAGTCTGATAGATAAATAGATAGATAGACAGACAGACTGACATAGATTGATTGGTAGGTAGATAATCTGTAATCATTTTGCCAATACTAATTACTAGAAATAGAGACGTCGTGTTGAAGCTATGACGAGAAAGAAAAAAAAAGATCAATATATTACCCCGGCTCAAAAAAAAAAAAAATCTAAGGCCATAGTTTTGTTAATGTAGAAATAACACACACACACACACACACACACACACACATTCTTTTGGGCCCTACCACAAACACAGGAACAATCAGTAACCACCACACACGTCATCAACAGAGCTAAGTAGGTTTGGGTTGGAGGGTCAGGCTTAAGGTGTCCATAAATCACTTCACCGATTACTCTAAAAACAATTTCACAAAATACAGAAGATAAGCTTCAGTTCATATTAATTTCACTATACTGTTTTAGTCGAGACAGCGAAAAGTTAGTTTTGTCTACTGTAGTTATAAAGGCATTATTATATGTACAGTACCGGGCTGGGCAGTCTGAACTAAGTAGCCTAATAGGTCGACTCATGGCAACGATTAATAAGTAAATATATACACAAAACGATTAATATATAAATGCAGAGAAAGACAGGGCTTAAAGAATTTCGGAGAGAATACCCTCCATGGAAGAAATTCATAGAGAATACCCTCCATAACGGAATTTCGTATAGAAAACCCTCCATGGAATAATTTCGCAAAGAATACCCTCCATTATTTATCGGCTAAGTTAAGATAGTATGAGTGTGGGAACACAGAAGAGAAAATTTTTGTAGTCTTTATTAATGAAGGCATTAAAAATTGTCATTGGATTAAGAATACTACTGATATTATAGTTACAAATAGGAAACCAAGTGTCCAGTACCAAAAACCTCACGGAAAGTTTGTTGTTATGAAGATCCTGCAAGTCTTTCTTTATCTGCAACTGTATTTTTTCTTTAATTTGTCTGCATCTTCACAAGAAATGTGTAGCTGTAAGAAACACAAAATCACGTGGCTCGTGCCCTCTTGACCCTTCCCCCCGCGCTGGACAAGTAAATAAATATTGCCACGGGGGGGGGGGGGCAAATTTTTGAGGGCAAGGCAGGAGGGGGTACTGACACTACACCAGCCAGCAAGCCTGAGGAAGGGATTACCGAGTCTGCCTGCGAGGTGACACGTAGCCATCACCTATGCAGGTTCACGATCTCTCTCTCTCTCTCTCTCTCTCTCTCTCTCGGTTCCTGGACTATTTCACGACCACTACACACACACACACACACACACACACACACACACACACACACTGGTACGTCTCGGGGTATCTGGTCGTCGTGTTTCATACTTAACAAATTACGTCGCTGCCACGTTTATCAAGAACTCATAAACAATAGAGATACTGCACTAAGTAAGGAGTGTATGTCATTAATCTCTCCTTGTGTCCTCCAGGAGCTATTGCTTGTTTTGTCTAGTGCTCTTTTATGCCACTTTTTCCTTCACACTAGCCTGTTCCTCCCACACGCCTCCTTTTGTTTCCATGGTCCCTCTTCCAAGCCCCGTCTTCCAGCTCTCGTGTTCCAGTCCCTGTCTTCCAGCTCTCGTGTTCCAGTCCCTGTCTTCCAGCTCTCGTGTTCCAGGCCACTACGGTGTTATCAGCTTCCCGGATTGCAGTCTGCCCCTCCAGTATCTCAGATCTTTGTTTACAAACGTGATCGGCGCAGCGGTTATCTCGGCTCAGTATTGCCTTTGAGAGTATTCGTGTTTGGAAGCAATACGGCGACGGCGAAACAGTGTTCCTGTATGTCATCCATATCTTCCCTTTTCTCTTTTCCTTATATGGCTCCAGGTCCCGTGTTAGCCACAGATAAGTTAAGCAGACTCTACCTCGTGATAGCGGAAGGACAGTGAGTGACACTAAAAAATTTCAATCTACCAGAGAACATACCCATTTCACTATATTGATGCATTTTTTTCATTATTTTTTTTTGTTTATGTTACCTCTTGCCGATGTTCTTCAACTCAGGGTAGATCTAGTGTAGTGAAGCAGTTAATGATGGTCATAGCTGCAGATCGAAAAGACTCACCTCTGCCGAATGAAATCGTTATGAAAAAGATAGAAAAAATAGAAAGCATGTGATGGGACTGAAATGGTTAGTAAGTATGAAAACACCAGTTTCATATATCCCAAAAATGTAAAGCAAAAATCCCGCCATTAATATACAAAACAAAAACAGAATTCAATCAAACGGAGCCGAAACAGAATACATTTTTTTTTTTTTTTTGTCACTCCACCCTAAAAATCAAAATAACATTAACAGACTAATTTACTAATAAAAAAAAAAAACACTAAAAACTGCAACACTCCAATGCCGGAAGAAAATGAAATAGCAAAAACAAAAGATATTATACACGAAATATGAAAAAAGACAAAAAGAACAAGAGAAGAACTGGGTGTTAACTCAAAATAAATGATATACAGATAATACAGCAAAACCGTTGAATTATATCGCATCATTGAGGGAAAGAAATAGTAATAAGAAAGGAATGAAGGAGGAGAAAATGATAGAGAACAAGTAATTACAAATTAAGGCAAATAACCAGATGGTTTTTAGTTCTTCCCAGCTGCTCAGTACCAAGCAGGACACCATCCACTCTGTTAGTTTCAGGACAGGACATTATGCAAAAGGTGTCTCACTGGCCAATCTCTCCAGGTGAAGCCATGAGGAACGAGAATTACCAGGCAGTACAGAATAATCGTCATGATAACCGCTTATCCTTACTTCCCATCCACCTCCTCTATCTTCCCCGTCAACCTCCCTTCCCCTCTCCCACCCCTCCCCCTCCCTCTGTCCATAGCATGCCTCTGGCCCGACCATCCGGACATTTCTTTGTCCCCCATCCACACACACACACACACACACACACACACACACACACACACACACACAGACGTTACGGGTGATGGAGGGTAGGTGTTGGAGGCTAGCTAATTGGGGGTGTGTTGCTCTTGACAAGCACTGAAGTGTGTGGGGAGAGTGTGTGGGGGGGGGTACTGATGCACGAGGCCAGGGTAACGTTACAGCACTGTCACGCCTCACACTTTTCCTTACATACTTCGTTCGTGACCAGAATTTTTTTTTCACTATGTGTGTGTGTGTGTGTGTGTGTGTGTGTGTGTGTGTGTGTGTGTGTGTGTGTGTGTGTGTGTGTGTGTTAGGTGACAGCGAGGGACACCACTAATTTCACATGGTGTTGAGAATAATTGCCAAGTAGATAAGATAGGCTAGTTTGAAGGGGGGTAGAAGTGAGTGACTTAAGGGAGGGAAGAAGGAAAGGAAAGAGAGGGAGGGAGGAGTTGGAGAGATGCGAGAGCAACGGGAAGGAGGAGATAAGGAATGACAGCAGGAAATGGAAAAGCCATGAGAGGAAAATAGTTCATGTAAAGGATGGACACAGAGGAAAAGGCTTGGAAAATATTTAAGAGAACAGGAAATGTAATGGAGGGAAAGAGGTGAAAAAAAGATGGTGAGGAAGAAAAGCAAAGATGAAATTAGAAATGGAGGACTGTCTCTTGTCTCTGCTCTCGGAAAGAAGGACATGCGGGGCAGTGTACTGGGAAAATGGAGAGGAAAAATGGGGAAAAATAATCTTGAAGAAGAGTCAGTATGAGAGAGAGAAGACATGGAAAAAAAAAGAAGAGAAAAAGAGAGAGAGAACTGAAAAGGTTGGAGGAAAACGAAAGGGAAAGAAAGGTTAGAGACAATTCTTGATGAGAGATAAGGGAGAGAAGAGAAAGATGAACTGATGAAGAGAGAGAGAGAGAGAGAGAGAGAGAGAGAGAGAGAGAGAGAACGGAAGAGAATTAAATAGAGGGATGAGAAAGGAGGCTGATAGGAGAAGGAGGCTGATACAGAAAGGGAGAGAAGGCGTTAGGGATGATGCTAGAGGAGTAAGAAAATGAAAGAAGAGGGGAAGAAGAACTAGAAAATAGGGAAAGAAGGGAAGAGTGGGAAGGAAAAGCAAAAATGAAGTAAAGGAAAGATGTGAGAAAGAAAAGAATGAGGGAAATGGAAGAGAGGTTGAGGAAAATAAGAAGAAAGGGAGGAGAGGAAACGATATAAGACACGGAAATGGCCGAAAGGGAGAGAAAAGGGGAGAGGACTGGAAGCAGTGAGGAAAAGAAGGGCAAGATGGGGAAGGGAAGTGAGGGAAGAGGAAGAGATGTAAGGAAGTGTAGGTGTTAATGTGACGTGTTTCTGGTTCATAGAGGGGCCTTTACGGGACAAACAAAATAACACACACACACACACACACACACACACACAAGGCACTCTCTCTCTCTCTCTTTCATTCATTTTCTTCATCAATCTTTCATCTTTGGCATCCACAGTTTTATCCGTTCTCTTTCCTCCATCATTTTCTATCCTCTCTCTCTCTCTCTCTCTCTCTCTCTCTCTCTCTCAAACATTTTACCCGTTCTCTTCCCTTTATTTTCCTTTCATAATTTTTAAATCAGTCTGAGTGTCCATTCCCTTCCCAAATTATTTTACGCATTTTCTCTTCCACTTCTCTCCGTTCACTCACTTCCATCTATTATTCTTCAAGTTAATTTTATCAGCCTACTTTCATCCAGCCTCAGCGTGTCAAGTCATCATTGAAGGAGTAACACCATGATACTGGTGGTGATAGTGTGGTGATACTGGTGGTGATAGTGTGGTGATACTGGTGGTGACAGTGTGGTGATACTGGTGGTGATAGTGTGGTGATACTGGTGGTGATAGTGTGGTGATACTGGTGGTGACAGTGTGGTGATACTGGTGGTGATAGTGTGGTGATACTGGTGGTGATAGTGTGGTGATACTGGTGGTGACAGTGTGGTGATACTGGTGGTGATAGTGTGGTGATACTGGTGGTGATAGTATGGTGATACTGGTGGTGATAGTGTGGTGATACTGGTGGTGATAGTGTGGTGATACTGGTGGTGATAGTGTGGTGATACTGGTGGTGACAGTGTGGTGATACTGGTGATAGTGTGGTGATACTGGTGGTGATAGTGTGGTGATACTGGTGGTGATAGTGTGGTGATACTGGTGGTGACAGTGTGGTGATACTGGTGGTGATAGTGTGGTGATACTGGTGGTGATAGTGTGGTGATACTGGTGGTGACAGTGTGGTGATACTGGTGGTGATAGTGTGGTGATACTGGTGGTGATAGTGTGGTGATACTGGTGGTGATAGTGTGGTGATACTGGTGGTGATAGTGTGGTGATACTGGTGGTGATAGTGTGGTGATACTGGTGGTGATAGTGTGGTGATACTGGTGGTGATAGTGTGGTGATACTGGTGGTGATAGTGTGGTGATACTGGTGGTGATAGTATGGTGATACTGGTGGTGATACTGGTGGTGATAGTGTGGTGATACTGGTGGTGACAGTGTGGTGATACTGGTGGTGATAGTGTGGTGATACTGGTGGTGATAGTGTGGTGATACTGGTGGTGATAGTGTGGTGATACTGGTGGTGATAGTGTGGTGATACTGGTGGTGATAGTGTGGTGATACTGGTGGTGATACTGGTGGTGATACTGGTGGTGATACTGGTGGTGATACTGGTGGTGATAGTGTGGTGATACTGGTGGTGACAGTGTGGTGATACTGGTGGTGATAGTGTGGTGATACTGGTGGTGATAGTGTGGTGATACTGGTGGTGATAGTGTGGTGATACTGGTGGTGATAGTGTGGTGATACTGGTGGTGATAGTATGGTGATACTGGTGGTGATACTGGTGGTGATACTGGTGGTGATACTGGTGGTGATACTGGTGGTGATAGTGTGGTGATGCTGGTGGTGACAGTGTGGTGATACTGGTGGTGATAGTGTGGTGATACTGGTGGTGATAGTGTGGTGATACTGGTGGTGATAGTGTGGTGATACTGGTGGTGATAGTGTGGTGATACTGGTGGTGATACTGGTGGTGATACTGGTGGTGATAGTGTGGTGACAGTGTGGTGATACTGGTGGTGATAGTGTGGTGATACTGGTGGTGATAGTGTGGTGATACTGGTGGTGATAGCGTGGTGATAGCGTGGTGATACTGGTGGTGATAGTGTGGTGATACTGGTGGTGATAGTGTGGTGATACTGGTGGTGAAAGTGTGGTGATACTGGTGGTGATAGTGTGGTGATACTGGTGGTGATCGTGTTGTGATACTGGTGGTGATAGTGTTGTGATACTGGTGGTGATAGTTGTTAATTATGGCCAAACACGTACCCAGGCAACGCTTCTTCACCCGCTAATTCCACTCAGCTTTATAACTAGTCGGCCAGATATCAGTGTTGGTGTTGTTAAGCCTGTTGTATGACCTAACTCTGCCAGGGAAACACTCTGGCTTTTTGGTTGCGTAAAATGTTTGGTGGAGGAAGTCTGCGAGTGATGAGAGAGAGGGGAGTGTAGTGAGAGGAATGGGAGTGTGGTGAGAGGAAAGGGAGTGTGGTGAGAGGGATGGGAGTGTGGTGAGAGGGATAGGAGTGTGGTGAGAGGGATAGGAGTATGGTGTGAGGGAGGGGTGTGGTGACAGGGATGGGAGTGTGGTGAAAGAGGAGAGTGTGATGAGAGAAATGGGAATGTGGTGAGAGGGATGGGAGTGTGGTGAGAGGGATGGGAGTGTAGTGAGAGGGATGGGAGTGTGGTGAGAGGGATGGAAGTGTGGTGAGAGGGATGGGAGTGTAGTGAGAGGGATGGGAGTGTAGTGAGAGGGAAGGGAGTGTGGTGAGAGGGATGGGAGTGTGGCGTGGCATTATATGCACGTACACTTCAATCTCGTCCCCGTCTTTTATAACAAGAGTTTAGAGATAAGGAAAACTACCCAGGTACTTCCTACGTCTACCAATTCGGACAAAGAAGGACTGGTCTCCCCTTCCCATTCTAGTAATGACAGAGGGATGGCACGACTTCATCATCCAACACCTGTAATACAAACAGATGAATAGCTCCTCTGATACAGAAAAGGGGAGAGGTTGTATCCGGAACCTCTGATTCAGGTCTCAAAAGATGTTGAAGTGCTTTTGATCCTTCCACTTTCTGTTATCCTCAGAAACTGATGATGGTGATGATGATGATAATGATTTTTATCTAAAGCCCTCATGAATCTTTTTTTTTTTTTTTTTCCAAATCACCGGACTGAGACTACCGACCACCGAATGTGTGCACAAGGAAGCTCTGCCTGTCGCTCACACAATTCAGATCCTTCATGCCCACCAACTTACGTAAACACCTCAAGATACACGGAAGGACGCATAACTATTATAAATTATGTCTGCGTAGGCCTCTCCTTTATTGACAGCGGAAATTTGCGTAACCGTGAGCAATGATCCCTTTATGCTGGCTATTTGGGGTGGCTAATGCCGTCCGTGGCCATAAGCGTGGACACCGTTTGTCAAGGATGGTGGTGTCAGTGTACGCTCCCCCACCTTAACCAAATGACCCTTCCCACCCCCACCCAGAACGAAAAACTTACTTATCATATTAAGCCGTGATGGAGCCCGGGTAAGCTCCCTCACTGCACCAACTGACTCTCCCCGCTTTCGTCCAGCGTAGTAAGGTTAGTTATCATGTATATAAGCTCTGGGGTTGGCCGCTTCAACCGCCCCCTCTCTAACAACTGATAGATTCCCGTGCCTACTAGTCAATCCATCTCCCTGACACCTGTCCAGTAGCCTGGCACTCCTTACCTGACCAATTCTTAGCTAACACCATCCCTTCAGAGAGTTGAGAGGGAGGAGAGGGTGGGGAGTGAGGTGAGGGGGATGGGAGCGTGGTGTAAGGGAGGGGAGTGTTGTGACTGGGAGGGAAGTGCGGTGAGTGGGAGTGTGGTGAGAAGGATAGGAGTAAGATGAGAGGGAAGTGTGGTGAGAGGAAGAGGAGTGAGGTGAAAGGGAGGGGGTTGTGGTGAGAGGGAGGGATGAGTGGTGAAAGAGACAGGAGTGTGTTGAGAGGGAGGGGAGTGTGGTGAGAAGGATGGGAGTGAGGTGAGAGGGAGGGGAGTGAGTGATAGGGATGGAAGTGTGGTGAGAGAGAGGGGGATGAAGTGAGAGGGAGGGGTGTTAGGTGAGAGGGAGTGAAGTGTGGTGAGGGGGAAGGGAATGAGGTGAAATAGATGGGAGAGAGGTGTGGGGACGGGGAATGATATGAAAGGGATGTGAGTTTGTTGTCAGCCTCTAGATTTCATAGTCTCCTGTGGGGTGGAGCTGCGGATTCTTGCTGTGCTTGTTGTTGTCAAGGTTATCCTCCACTGAATACAGAGCAGGGCAACATGTAAATGAATAAACAGATATACTCGGATTTACAGTTTGACAAATAAAGACACTATTCAGTGTCTACTGGAGTCATTTAATAGTCCTAGTGAATTCTCCCCCCCTCCCTCCCCCCCTCTCTCTCTCTCTCCAGTAACTGTTTTTGTCTCTGCCTCAGAATCTGTCATTACCTCTTCTCTCTGAGTGTGTCCACCCCTTCTCCTCTCACACAGAGTCCTTTACCGTCCCCTCTTTGAATTTGACTTTCTGTTGGTACATTGTCAGTTTCTCCCAACCACCACTGCACAATTATCTCTTACTGCCTCATCAACGTCATCATCAGTTTCACCGCGGTAATTTATGCTGGGAAAAATTAGGCTATTTACAATCGCCGATCCAGTTAATTTTCCCTGATCGACTGGCCGGTTATTTTCAAGGTTACTTGTCTTATGTTTATAACCGAGGCTGTAATGATGCCAAATATTATTGCATGGTTGGCGGACAAAGGATGAGGGGATGAAGGAGTGAGAAAGGGAGACCGGGGTATCGATAGGAAGGGAAAAACAATAATGATTAACTACGGTCCCAATCATCCACTACCTTCTTTTCTCCCCCATACGTAACAAGCAACAGTCGTCCAATTGGGCTTACCTGAGTGAGAATACCGTCATATTACCCAGGTCAGTGGCTGGTAGACGCGAAAAAAGTCTTACCTAAGCGCTGGGTCAGGCTGGACTGAGGGCGTAATGAGGATTTACGATAAGGCCTGCGGCAATCAGGGTAGGCCGGGGCTTTGATTACGATAAGGATCTGAAGCAACTGAGATCTTTAGAGACACCTGATATCAGGTGTTACAACGATGTGGAGAGATGGGTGCACGAGTATAACGACGGAGGGAGGTTGGGGGTGGTGGGAGAGAGGGGGTTAATGACGAGTGGTGAGTGAGGGTAGTGACGAGTGGTGATAGGGGGTAGTGACGAGTGCTGAGAGAGGCTTGAAGGGGTGAGAGGAGAGGAGAGTTAGAGACTGAATTAGACTACTACGGAGGAGGCTGGAAACTATACGGCATTGCAGTAGATGATGTGTGTGTGTGGGGGGGGGGGATGTTTTATAGTGATAAGCAAGCTTACTAAACCGAATAAGACAAGACGACACCTACTGACCCCCCTTCTGTTGCCGAACTCTCTTGTCATTAGCAGTTTAATGCTACATACCATACCAGTAAATGTTTACGACGCATGAGGATGATGGGGGTACTAGTGGCTGGTGGTGGTTGGGGGAGGGGAATTCCTAGTGTCTGGTGGTGATGGTGTGGAAGGGGGGAATCGTACTGGCTGGTGGTGCTGGTGGTGGGGCAGGGGAGGTCGTAGAGGGTAGTGGTGGTGGTGGTGGGGCAGGGGAGGTCGTAGAGGCTGCTGGTGGTGGTGGTGGTGGGGAACGGACGGTCGTAAAGGCTAGTTATGGTGGTGGACCTGACTGCCTGGAGGTGTTAGCAGGTGCAGTGGTCAAAGAATTAAGCACCTCCAGGAGTTGTATCCAGTTGTGCTTCGTGATATTTACATGAAAATGGTTAAAATTATCTCTGTTCTTGAAAGATACACACACACACACACACACACACACACACACACACACACACCACATATTCTTAAAAACACAAAACTCTCCGGCGACAAACACATCCTGCCCCCTTCCTGTGTTGAGAGCTCCACTGTTAACCTGAATGATGGTGGTGTTGGCCTGACCGTGAGAAACAATACTCCCTCCCTCACCACTGTTTGCTGACGTAACACACACAGTCACATGCCGAGTGGAGGTGTGTCTGGGATGCTTGTACTGTGTCTGGTGTTGTTTGACGTGTGTGTGTGGGGGGGGGGGGCAATGGTATAAATGATATTTATTCCATGCAGTTAATGAGTTAGTGGAGTAAATACAAGTTTGCCTGACACATTCTTGACAAGTACTTCACCAAAATGATCTCCCATTTTTTCCCGACTCGATAACTACTCTTACTCCACATCACACCAGCCTCTTTTCGGCTTTACAGGTACCTGAAGAAATGATACTTAGAATGCCTTACTGCTCTATGTAAACTGAAAAGTTGGTGAATGTAAAGTGTGTGTTTCAATGAATGTTGTGATACTTGAGGGGGACCAGCTGTTGACGCTAAAGAGCTGCCGTTGACAAGTCTGTTCCACATCATCATCATCATCATCATCATCACCACCACCACCCTGTCTCTTACACGTCATCTCTGTGACGTTCTGTCATCCCACCATCGGTTTCTTTGCATACCTCTTACTCCCTCTCCATCACTATATTGTTCCCTGTACCTTCCACGCCCAGTTACACTCACACCCATGCTTACACCTACGCCCTCACACACACACACACACACACACACACACACACACACACACACAATGAACACTAACCACCACAGAGAGCGAATAAGAGGGCCAGCCAGGGTCAAGGTCACACAGCCAAGCCCACTCAGCTACGGCAACAGGTGACTGGCTAATGTCACCAGCGGTCAAATACACAGTCAAATACCAATGTCTGCTCAGCTTCCCTGCCTCTTTTTCACGGCTTGATTCACGGACGCATGAATGAGTCGTAGTGGACAAAGCTCCATATTATCAACCATATATGAGTGATAATAAGCATCTTAGTCCACTACGTCACATTCAAGCGCCTATGAATCCAGCGATAAAATACAGGCAGACGAGGTGAACGGACTTTAGAATTTGACTACTTATGAACAACAGTGACTCAGTGAATTACACTATGTAGAAAGTTAGTGATACGGTGTTAGTAGTCATGTTATAAAGTTTAGGCTCTTGCTAACGGTGTATATTTAGGTATGTCAGTGGTGTTTATGTTGAGTTTAGAAGGGCTTATACTAGAGCCAGCCACTATATTACCCCCTCTCACCCCGTGCTGTCCCGGCCGTTTGCACATACTGAGAAACAGGCTCCTGCTGAGTGCCCAATCACCTCGGTTCTTGCCTCATATAAAACCCTGCACTAGAAAAAATGTTAAGACGGAGGTGGAGTATCTATCTATCTATCTATTGCCAGACGCCATTTGACTTTGAGTTACTTGTTTTACGGGGAGGGGCACTAACCCTCCACCAACCCACTTGTTGACACGTAGGGAGCACGTATGGTTTGGTTATATGGTTACCACCCAGCGTTGTAAATGGTTTCCTGGCTTACAGGAAACCATTTGGCTTGTCACTCAATGTAAAGCCACCTGTAAAGGAAAGAAAAGCAACAAGAAGTGACAGGAAAGATGGGAGAAATAGGAAGACAGGAGGGCAGGCACAGAAAAAGAATGATAAAGGCTAAGGAAGAAGTAGGCAGCACTACATCAAGTGAGTGGATGATGGTCGCCATCACCTGCCACATGCAAGAAATTATGTTATGTGCGAGAGACGGGCTTGGATGGCCTGCTTATCATAATAACATCGACCTTTCCTTCAAAGGCCACACAGCTTTACACTTAAGACAAACACTCCCAACATTCACAATGAACACCACACACCCTACATTAAAGTGTCTGCTGTGAGGCTGACGAGTGTAAGAGTAACGAATGGAGAGAATTAATATGAAAGAATTCAAAGGATGACATGTGTGCGGAGATGCCGGGTATGTTGATGGCACTAATGCTGGTGTGCAGAGTGGTAAATATGTCACCAGCCCTGAGGTATATGACAGAATGATGATGATCCATTGTGACAAGTGGTAATGTTGGGGGGAAGGAAGCCACAGGTCAGAGACTGAGTTCTATATTTTCTGCAACGTTTCTGGCTACATAGAATCCATCTTCAGAGAGTTTGAACAAGAAATGATAGAACCGGGACGTTTATATCTCTGGAAATTCCCTCCCCATTCTCAGGTCTCAGCCTGACTGGGTATCTCTAGGAAAGTTCCGTCGTCCTGCTTCACCTTGACTGCGACATTAGTGCTACCCTTGATTTATATCTACTTCGGCTGAAAATTATCTCCCTGTGGTTGTTACATCTTTTACACAATATGAACTGCTTCCAACCCTTTTTTTATTTGTTTATTCAGATTTTTTTCAATGCCTTATTTCTTCGTGCTTGGGCAAATGATTGTGTTGATCCATGTGCAACATTAAGGAATCAGATACTCTATGACACTGCACATCTGCTTTATGTTTTGCTCTCTCTCTCTCTCTCTCTCCACACAAGGCAAGCAACAAAATCACAGGAAACCATATGGTGGTCCTGTTCTGATGGTTTGAACGTACAGTATTTTTCATCTCATACATTTCTAATCCAAACATTAACTCTCACTATTTGGGGGAAATATAAACACGCCTCTGTACAAACAGTCAGATACACACTTCGGCCGAAATATATACACATTTGTACATACTCAAAGGCGAACACACACACACACACACACACACACACACACACACACACTGTCTCATGTACACATACTCACGACACATACACAAACTCTGCACAGGTATATTTTACAGTATGTAGAGACAAAAATTCCAAAACACACATTCCTTTCCCTGGTCCACGATCCTCCTACTACAGCACAGGCAAACTGCTGAATCGGAAAAAAAGGAAATTCAACTGAAACTTTACCAAATCAAAGGGACAAAATGCGAGGTCCTTATCAAAACCAACACAGGGCGACCTGCCTCCCTCCCTCCCTAAACTACTGTACATCGCCACAAATATCTCCCCCTCCACACCATCCCCCATCCCTCCCTCCCTCCTCCAGACTCCGAGAGGGGCTTGGTCAGGAGGCAAGGTTGATCTAGTGACGTCACGCCGCCCCGGAGCCTCAGTTTCAACAAAAGGGCCGCTCCGGGTCACAGGCACACAGTTCGTCACTCCTGATTCTTTCGTGAACTGTTGGTGTGTGTGTGTGTGTGTGTGTGTGTGTGTGTGTGTGTGTGTGTGTGTGTGTGTGTGTGTGTGTGTGTGTGTGTGTGTGTGTGTGTGTGAAAAGTAGAACTCAGTTTTAATTTGCTTTAAGACTCTGTAGAAGGACTAAGGATCAGTCATGGGATTAGTGATTTGATTCTGAGAACAACTGATCGAAGGTCACGGTCACAGTTCAAGGTGAAATGGCTGCCCTATTACTCAAGCAGTTTTGATTCGATCTAAATCAGATAAGCTTAAGAGTTAGCCCAGGATAAAGTGATTCAGTTTTGACCACAATAAGTTGAAGGCAAAGGACAAGCATGGCCAACTAACAGTTTTCATCCAATTTAGGCCAAACTCGGTGGGAGAGTTAAGGGCCAACCTAGAATGAAGTAATTCGATTTTGGCATTGATTGGTCAAAGGTCAAGGTCGCAGAGCAAGATGTCTTTAGTCCGTTTGTAGGTGCTTTTGTTTCGGAGTGCTTCTGTTTCTCTCTCCTATATCTGTTCTCCTTTTCTCTTTCCTCTGTCCATTAACATATCCATTTCTGTATCTTTCTATCTGTATGAAAGAATCGACTAACAATTTTCACATGGTATCTAATGACCGGTTCAATCTATTATTTTCTTGCTCACGGATACTCGTGTCATTTCAGTATTAATTTTCTCACCGCATTATCAACCCCTTTCATTATTAAATTTCTCATTATTTTGAATAAGCGTTCCTCTTCAATATTGATTTTCACACAGGAATAAATAAATGTCAATCAATCAATCAATCATTTCCTGTGGCACCCTCGGGGATGCATAGGGCCTCGATGAACTCACACCACCACATCCTATCTTGTGCTAACTCCTCAAGATCTCCCCAACACTCATCTCCAGCTTCCCGTCTCATTGTCCTCACCCACGTCTCTTTTGGCCTTCCTCTACCTCTCCTACCAAGTGCCACCCACCCTGGTGTACCTCGTACTATTCCCTGTCTCCTATACACATGTCCTAGCCACTTCCATCGTGAGAACCTAACATATTCATCGACCGGCTGCACTCCCGTTATTTCTCTAATTCTACTATTTGGTATCCTTTCCCACCACTTAACTCCTAATATTCTTCTAAGTGCTTTATTTTCAAACACCAAGAATTTATTTTCCATAGTCACTGTGCTGTACCAAGACTCGTGTCCATAAATTAAGATACTCCTAACCATTATCTTATAAAGTTTGATTTTTGTATGCACAGAAAAATTGTTATTATTCCAAATATTTTTAAGCATTCCCATTGCCTGATTAGCCTTCTTTAACCTTTCCTCGAATTCAAAGTTCAAAGAACCATCCTTGGTTAAATAAGTACCTAAATATTTAAACCTCTCAACTTGCTTTACAACCATACCTCCAATTACACATTCCTGCGCATTTTCCATATTCATATTGATTATTTCAGTTTTTCCACAATTAATAACCAAACCCACCTTGCGACCTTCACTCACCAAACAGTCCAACACTCTCTGCATCTCTTCTGGCCCATCACAAATCAAAACTGTATCATCTGCATAATCTAAATCCAAAAGTTTCCTGTTCTCTCCCCAAAGTATACCTGCACCGGTTTCTGTTCCAACGTGTTTCATAATGTAATCAATGACCAATATAAATAGTAAAGGCGATAGAACACCACCTTGAATTACTCCGGACTTGACTTCAAACGAATCACTCAGACAACCATCAACCATCACAAACCATTACAAAATGTGTCCTCATGCATGTTCATAATGACCCTCACAAACTCCTCTGGTATTCCATAATGTCTCATGATCTTCCCCATAGTCTCTCTCGAAACACTATCAAAAGCCTTTTCAAAATCAACAAAACAAAGACTTAACGGTACTCTCATTTCATTAACTTGCTGCATCAAATGCCTGACTATAAAGATCTGATCATTGCAACCACGTCCCTTTCTAAAACCAGCCTGTTCATCCCTCAGAATACCCTCAACCACCGGCTCCAACCTATTTAACAACACTCTACTGAAAACTTTCAAAGCTATCGGTGACAAAGAGATTCCCCTCCAATTACCACATTCACTCAGGCCTCCCTTCTTCGGAACTTTAACAATTACACCATTCTTCCAAACTGATGGTAGTAACCCCGTCACCCATATCTTATTGAATAGCTTGGTCAAGATCATTATTAATCTATCCCCCTCCACTTTAAACATTTCCGGAAATAAACCATCCTCCCCTGGTGCTTTATTATTCTTTAACTGTTTTACTGCTTTCTCCACTTCTGCAAGCCTCAACTCTCCCGTTTCTATATTTAAATCTTCCTGAGCAGACGGTATATCCTCTTCTGGTGGTATTGGTCTATTAAGAACTGTCTCAAAATGCTCTTTCCATCTATTTTTAATATCTCCATCTTTGGTCAATAAATTTCCTTCCCTGTCTCTAACTGGTATTTCCTTGCGTTTACCTGCATTACCACTCAGTTCTCTAATCGATTCATATGCTATTCTTTGACTCTGTCCATCATTTTTGTTTATTAAGATTTCAGTCTCTGCAACCTTTTCATCCACACATCTTCTTTTATCTCTCCTAGCTAACCTTCTTACTTCTGAATTCAAACTCCAGTACGCAGCTCTTACTAATTCAATCTCTCGTTCATCAACGCATTGCATCTCACTCCTCAATTTAGCCTCACCTCTCTTTTTTATCATATCCCACGTTTCCTCTGATATCCATTTCTTTCTCCTGAATCTATGTCTCCTTCCAATCGTACATTCAGCAGTCTCATGCAAAACTTTGTTCACATCCTCCCACATCTCATCTACACTTCTCTCCCCCTCTTCCAACGTTTCCAACACCAAAAACCTATTTCTGCATTCTAATCTGAATTCCTCCTTTTCATCTCCTTCCCTTCTAAGCTTAACAATATCGTATCTACCAACACCAGATTTTTCCTTCTTCTGATTTTTAAGTTTAAACCTTATTTTTGCAATGCTGAGTTGATGGTCACTACCAATATCCGCTCCCCGTTTAACATGAACATCTAGCAGAGAACTTCTATGCCTCCTACTGATAGCGATGTGATCAATCTGATTTTTATATTTTCCACACGGCGACACCCAAGTTGTCTTGTGTATATTGCAATGCTGAAAGAGTGTGCCCCCGATGACTAAGTCATTTGCTAGACAGAAGCTTCCAAACCACACTCCGTTTTCACTCATCCTACTACCAACTCCCATCTTACCCATACATGCCTCAAATCCCTCATTTGAACAGCCCATTACTGCATTAAAGTCTCCAACGCAGATCAAAACATCATGTCTAGGTACCCTTCCTACTCCTTCTTGCAACTTTTCATAAAATGTGTCTTTCCTTTCATCGAGTGCATCATTAGTAGGTGCATAACACACAAACAGACTGATGTTGCCATGATTTGATTTAAACCGTGCGTATAACAATCGCTCATCTATAGGATCCCACTCACATAAAGCCTTATTTGCCTTACAACCCAGCAACAATAAATGTACCCTTCCATTATTAAAGTTCTCTAAGTAAATTACTGTATAAGCATGAGAGGTTTAACACTGCTTTTGCTTTTGTTGTGTCGAGATTCCCGCTACTCCCTCACTGTTTATATGTCCCTCAAGTCTGCAGTCTGCTTATTGAAGGCCATTAATCCCCTATATAGATCACACAGTATCAGGAACCTTATCCTACACAACACTTCAAAGGCCAAACAACATCAACAATCATACCCAGCCAGTAAAAACCCTCTACAAATTGGACAATGGCTATTACAGTTGCCACAAGCACAACTGTTATGGAATATGGTAAATAACATCAGGGGGAGCGAAAAGGAAGAGCTTGTATGATGATTTAAAACAGCAGGGACTCAGGCTGGATAGAGGCAGTATGTATGTCTCGTTTGATAATGGCAGAGTTCCGCCTTATAATCCACAGCTTATATGGTGATCCAGAACAACGGGGACTGAGGTAGGATAGAAGCAGTATGAATGTCTCGTTGTTTAATAATGGCAATGGGTTCAGGCTTACAGTCCACAGTTTATATGGCTATTCAGAGCAGCGGGGACTCAGGCAGGATAGAGGCAGTATAAATGAATCGTATAATAATGGAAATGAAATCTCCCTTAGAGTCCACTGCTGGTCCATATAACCAGCGCAAAATTAATATTAATGGTGAGAGGGAGGGGCTTGATCAGTCATAACTACGGTATCATTAGAGTCGCAGTGAAGAAAATAATTTGATGTCCACCAGAGAAACTATTAAATTATACTACAGGACAAAATTACTAATAATGGCAACTGGAAGAGGCCTGGCCAGTTAAAACCACCGTATCATTTGCGTCAGCCCACAGAAAATAATTCGTGATCCACCACAGACACAATTAAATGCTTGTCGATATCTTGCCACTAGTATCTGGCAACGGGGTTAACCTAAATATAAATAGATTCACTTACAGAGGTCACTTCTTAGCCGATTAAAGGAGTTCAGTTGTAGTAAGAATTAAGAAAAGTAACTGAAGTGAAAGGGGGAATGGAGACTGATATTAACCCTTGACTGCCAGACGTTTAAACTAAGCATAGTAATATCGACTGGAGGTGGCAAGAATGTAATCTAACTAAACGTGATTGCACTGAGAATAGTGAAAAGCCTCCCAATAATTTTTCCCAATAACAACCACGGGAATAAGGTCGGGGAAGTATTTTTATCTGGTCTAGCTTTCTCTTGCACAGTATCACCTTGCCGCTCCGTTTAATAACTGTCAGTGGAATAATACCCTCCTATAGTTATGTCTGGCCACCATCGCATCACCAAAGCACACAAATAATAATCATGTCATTTGAATATTCCTCTCATATCAGTCTTACCCACCGTTGTGCATATGCTGGATCTTATCGCTTCACTACCCGTGTATCCTAATAATCATGTCAGTGCAGTATTATTCTTTCATCTCTCCAGCCTGTACCGTATCACCTCAACGCCCATGTAATAATTATGTCAACAGAATATTACTCTCTCTATCTGGACTCCACCCAGTCATTAGCTGGGGTACAAGCTTTAAGGGTGGGCTGTGTTTCTGTACTTGGTGCTGGAGGCTGGACAGGGAAGGGATGTTTGTATACGACGTCCGGGGGGGAGGGTTAGCAATATTACTGGTGCACGTTAGAGGTGTTTTTATATAGGTGTTGGGGGCCTGGTCTGGGTTGGGGGTGTCTCTATACTCTAGTTCTTTCGCCTTAATCTGGCCCAGATTTTTGTCCTTTTGCAGCTTACTTCTCGTTGATCAGTGACAGAAAAAGACAATGCTACGGCTCTACAACCCTTCCATAGCACTTGTACCTAACCAACATCTTGTTCCAATGTTAATCTACTGTTACAAACTAGCATTCAAGATGGAGAGATGGCAATTATAGGCCAACTCAGAGTAAAAAGGTTATAGCTGCTGGGGGTCGGTTCCAACATAATTGGTGCAGGCAGGAGTTATTTCTGTACTACATGCTGGGATTTCGGTTTACAAAATAACTGGTGCAGACACAGAGCAACACCAAAGCACTGTCGTCAACATAACTTTATTATTAAGAAGAGGTGTTATGAGACTAGAAAATTATTTTGCCCCTGATTTTCAGTCCTTAAAAAAGGCACAGAAGCTAGTCTTCACTTGGTGGTTGTTACCAGGCGGCAGAATGGCTCTACCTTACTAAGGTCACGAAGGTGACAAAAGGAGGCCACGTGTGGATGGTAGAGACTGTGGGATGGAACAGAGATTTTCGAACATATGGCGCGACTGGTATAGCGACATGGTCAGTGCCCTGGTCGGAGCAAACTGAAGCCTTTGGGCCGTGGTTCGAGTCCAGGAGGGGGGCAGAGGTTTTTCTATAGTGCAGACGTTAAAGCAGCTTATTTCGGTCTCTTTTACTTCATTGTTCTGGACCAACGGTAGCCTAGCCTCGGGCCCCTACGCTCGGATGGGGGCACAATGAGTTTTGGCAGCTGGCAGTTGCCAGTGTATGACTGTCAATGCAATATATTTGCAAACTCACGAACCCTGTGCATTCATGCGTTTGTGCGTGCGTAAATACGAGTGAGGAAGACTACAAGTGGATGAGCTTCGGTAACTGTCAGCAGGTCTTATCTCATCCTGGTTTAACAGGAAGGGTCACAATATCGATCTGGGTCCCAACCAAAAAGGACCCCAGAGCAAGCATCTGCAAGCACAATGGTATTATTTTTGCCATTGGGAACGACGAAGAAAAGCTCAGATGATTAAAAAAAAATAAAGTATAGCATAATATAGGCTGTGGAAGGGGAGATCGTTACCGAGTGGGGAGAGTACGGTCATCAACAAATGAAGATGCCCGCCGTTTCAAGTACTGTCACTGTGCGGAAGAAGATCTCTCTCTCTCTCTCTCTCTCTCTCTCTCTCTCTCATCTGCATAATCTTTATATGCAACTACTTCCAGCCAAAATTTCGCTACTCGCACTCTCTACCCGACCGCGTTCCGTCTCACCCTTTGATCTTCAACGTCTACCCTTACGCCACCACTCCCTTACCTTCCTCTACCCAAACACCTGTCCTCGCTGCCAATTCCACCAAAATGTTGTCCTCCACTTCCCAGGCCAGTCCACCACCATCTCTTTCTTCTCCAGTATACTCCCCCATCTTCAGTCTTCACCGGTCCTCACCACCACCAACATCCTCTCTCATCTCAAGTACACTATTCCACTTTCTTCAATCCTCACCACCAACAGCACCCATTCTCTTCTCCAATACACTCCATCACCTTCAGTCTTCACACGTCTTCACCACCGCCACCTCACCCCCATCTATCCACATCTTTGGGTGGATGATATATGGTCACATTTGTCACCATAAATATAAAAATAAACTGAAGCAGCTTGAGTCCCACATCATTTACGCAAGCCACCGACACATCTTGAAAAAAAAAAAAAAAAAATGCATGGTTAAACCTACAATTGCTCTGAGAAGACTTGCAGACATTACAGTGAATGATCAGTTATTAAGAAATGAAAAGGAAAACTATAGCTGCAGAAACTGTAAAAACAATGGGAAATTTAAGTTGATGTGATGTAGCAAATTAAGCTTTTAAACGAGCGCCGGTGTGATGATGCAGTGGTGTCAGATCTGACTGCAAATAATAAATTGTTCTATTTTCTTGTCGCTGTACTTCGAAATGGATTTCTCCTTGGTTTGAACAATTTTACACACGCAAGCATAATCACATCATTTTTCCCGGCGATGGCCCTCTTCTCTCTCAGTCAAAATACATTTTACTCTCAGAAGTCGTCCCTACCAGTAATCTGAAAAAATCCATGTCAGTACTCATCACCATGATAATCGTTTTTTCATTATGTTTTATTGTGATTAATATTAACTTAGAGGCGGGAGGATGGCCAGCCATTTACCGCTCCAGCAACACCTCATCACCATGATAAACATATTTCCTGTAAGACCTTCAGGCGTTAATTAGCCGTGAAAAGTAATCTTACCGGCGGGAGGCTGGCCAATTAGTTACTGTGTCATCAACAAAGGTGAGACTGGGGGCGCTGGACCAGGGGTGTATAAGAGCAGTAATCACCACCTGGTTGACAAATGAACATCTATAATGGCGGGTTTAGCTGCCTATTATGTGACTACTCTTGACCTGATACCCAGGGGTGGGGTTTGGTATCTACCACCTGGGAAGAAGGGGCTCCTCTGTTTTGGTATTCAGGGTCCTTTAGAGAGAACGGAATCATACATTATCCAAAGTTTGTAAATGGGGGAACCCCATAAGCCAGTAGGTGGAGGATTATAAGGACAACTCCAGCAAAATTCCACACACACAAGCCCTGAGCACCGATGGGATAAAAGATGAGCCGCCATGGGACATTTTTTATAAATATAATTTCTCCCTGTTGGGTTATGAGAGATGGTAAACGGAAGAGCAAGAAATGTAAAGCAGTTACAGTACTACTATCTGGCATTACATCATCATGTGTCCACTTGCCATGCTTCCAATAAGTCTTGTGACTGCCAAACGCCTGAATACAGAACTCATCCTGAATGGTTTCAACAGCATCGCCCCGTAGCTTCTCCATCGCAACTCTGTACACTCCCTTCCCGGATGAGAGGGAGAGAGTTCATGAAAAGAAACCTCTCTGATTGTTCAGAATTCCTTCCCTTCTCACCACAGCACTGTACTCAACCCAAGGGTTAACAAGTTACCGTCACAAGATCAGGAGCTGTGAGAGAGGTACCCTAAATCAGTTTAACATACTAAACCAACCAGAAGTGGGTTTAGGAAGAAAGGTAACGTGATCTTTCTGAGAAAATCCGTGGACAAAAGACGCCGAAAAAAATAGGAGGACTGAGCCGTATCTTGCTGGTGGGGTTGCGCAGAAGACTGTGACGAGTGGAGCACAGCGATCTAGTATTAATATTAGCTTGGATTTTTGATCTGTCAGGAAAATATACGAATATTAGATAAGGTGTGCCACTTCCTTCGCAATCAGCTAATGAGATGTCAGATACTAGACACTGCGACTCGTGATTTGGAGGCCTCATATTAGCATACGAGGGCAAATAAATGAGTATACTGAATCTATCAGGAAACAACCTATCCCAGAGTTCTAACAGATTGGTCACAACAAAAACACCTACCAGCCTAAATACAAATAATTTCCACAGCCTCCCCTCTCCCAAGCTGTTCTCCCTCACAAGCCCTCAACTCTGAGTCGTTCCTTCATCATTAATGGCCTGAAGTTTGTAATGTATCGTGGGTGAGACCTGTGACATTATGAGGTAGGGAGGGTGAGTCCTCTGGTGGTGGGGTGGAGTTGGACAGAGGGAGAGGTACACACACGCTGGATGTGAGGGTTGGGGTGTGTAGGGTGGGTTGTGTGTCGGTTTGAATATGTAACAAGGAATAAATGAAGTGGGCTGTATGGGCTGGGATGTGTGGGAGGGAAGGGATGAGTTAGGGTGTATGCATGACCGGGAAGATGTGCGGAGAAATGTGAAGGTGGGATGTGTAGCCATGTACTGAAATGTCTATGTAGATGACATGTGCATGTGTAGTGTGCGTTGGGATGCTTAAATAGAAGGGAAAGAGCACTGATATAATTAAGGATGTACAGTATGGGTAGAGTAGTGAGTGGGATGTGTGAATATCAGTGGTCATAGGAGGAGGGTTCAATCACACAGCAACAAGTGGTGTAAAGAGGGAAGGATGTGCTTAAGTCAAAGCCGAGCAAAAAGAAAAGAATTATGTAAGGATGGAAGGTATGATATAAAGGTATACACAGGATTTCGAGGCAGACAGATATTTATAACGGTCCCTGACTCATGACAAGAATGTTTATGTCAAAAGATAAAATCAAAGAATCGTGAAAAGGGTGACTTGTGGCAATTTGACAGTATAACAGAAAAATAAAATACCCGGTACATACTTGTCAGATATGAACCATAGTACATGAGCAAGGCTGCAGAGTAGGTTTGATTAACGAAGGTTGCTATATTTAGTCATAAGTGTACAAAACAATATAGGTATGCAAGAAAAAAAAGGCAGAGATGTGTCAGCAGGGATGTGGAGGAGAAAGTGTGTGGACAGGGAGTAGGAGATAATGGAAGTGTAACTGAGAAGGTTTTGGGAGAGTGACAGACAAGTTTCAGGAACACCATGAACCGTGTGTGTGTGTGTGTGTGTGTGTGTGTGTGTGTGTGTGTGTGTGTGTGTGTGTGTGTGAGAGAGAGAGAGAGAGAGAGAGAGAGAGAGAGAGAGAGAGAGAGAGAGAGAGAGAGAGAGAGAAGATCTGTCCACATTACTTGAGACAGTCTCTTTGACAACTTCTTCACAAACCATCGCCATATAAGGTGTAGGTTTAGGAGGGGAGAGCTGAACGGCCCCGACCCTGCCCCTCCATTCCCCACCCCAGGCCATGCCGTCATCTTACTCTCACCTTTCCCTCCTCCATCATTTCCCCATTATCACCTCCCACATCCGGTGTTTTTATTGGCCCAAAGGATCTGACAAAAAACAAAACGAATGTGTAAATAATAAAAGTTATTATATTACTGTGTTCTTCCAATAATTACCATTTAGTATTTGCCATTATGCCGGGAATGGAACCCGAGATTCTCAGGTGAGAGCCAGGCAGCAATCCACTGCGCCACGACCAGGTAAAAGTTATCTCACACTGTTCGATTCCCGGCATAATGGTAATTATTGGACAGTTTTTCCTGTGTAAAGTACTGTCTTCTCTCTTCATATTACTGTGTGTATTACAAGAGTATCAGCATTATAAAATGTATTTCTATCATTCTCTAACCAGATTTTTAAAGAAGTTAACTGCGTCTGCCGCGTGGCTCACACAAAGAAGCTCCAGTCTGCGGGTACGATGAGTACCGGTATGAAATTTATGACAGGATAGCAATGAAAGGTTCACACACACATCACTCAATGTATCTTTGCTTCCGTAAACAGAATGGAAGAACTCTATGGAAGTGAGTTGATACGAATGGCCAAATTAAAAAGCTGTATAACTAACTACCTGCCTTCTAATCTACTGGAGTCAGATAAGAGGTCGAAGTAAGGGAACATTTCACGTCCACGACAAGTGTGAGGTGCCATACATGGTGTCTAATTTTCTTTTGACTGTTTACATATTCATTTAAGGGAAGCGCTGTTTCTGATACTAATAAAACCTCTGATATGTTAATCTTGCAAAATGATGCTTCTTTACGTAAATATGGTTTATGTTTCAATAATATTAAACGTTCTACTGTGAGACTGAGTGATGGGGGAGGGGGGGAAAGAAAACTGGAAAATACTAAAACAAGGGATTAACCTTGCTCAGGAAGACGTGGGTCTGTGTGACCCCCCCCCCCCGTCCCATTGCCTAGTTCACCGATTTCTAAATATCCGGGAGCCCTGTTCTTCTCGGCAGCTTCCTAACTTTGTGTCTCCATGCAAGGGGTGAGGGAGTAACTTCAAGCTGTCTCTCCGTTTCCCCAGTATAAGGGTGGTTTTATATGTTACGGGTCTGTGAGACCCATGTCTACCTGAGGTGTGTGGGGGGGGTTTGTTCTCCCTGATTGCAGATAAAATTGCAGTCTGCCATCCCCTCTTCACACCATGAACCACCATCCCATACCATGCTATGACACCACTCAAGCAACCATTCAGATTTTTTTTTTCTTACAGGTCAAAATTGATTTACTGTTTTTTCTACAGTTTTTTTTTTTTTTTTTCAAAAACTTGTTAAAAATATAAAAAGAAAAGAACAGTTCATTTTTTTTACATGTTTGTGTTGCGGAAACATTAAATATGTTACTCCGTTTTCAGTGCTGGAATGAATGAAACAAACATTTTTCCCAAATTTTTATATTTGTGGGTCTGAGAGACCCACGTCTACCTTCTATGCAACACGGACCGACCTCTACCTAAGGAGGGTTAAGGAAGGACGGAAGGCAGCAGCAATGATGGGTAAGGAAGAAAGGAGATAAAAGGAGGGAAAGAAGGAAGAAAGAAAGGCAGCAAAAAATATAGGTATGGAAGGAAGGCAGCAGGAGAGATAGGTAAGGAAGGGTGATAAAAGGAATGAATGAAGGAAGGAAGAGAGAAGGATAAAAGAAACAGAACGATGTGGTGGATGTTGAGGAACACTAATGTAATGAACCCGTGCAGACTGGCAGAGGCAAAACAAATGTATTAAGTATTCTGGAGGTGTGAGGGTGTGTGGGGGTGTCGAGTGAGGAAGCAGGGTGGTGTGTAGGGAGGAAGAATACAAAGGAATACAAAGGACTTGAGGTGTGCGGGTGTGTGGGTGCGTTGAGTGTGGGGCAGGCTGGCGTGTGGGAAGAAAGGGTACAAATGAGTGTAAAGGAGAGCACACAGCAAGATACCTATTGGACCTTTCGAGGCTGTTTACTATAGGGAGGGTTATAACTACCGTAAATATTAAGTGAATCAAACAGGATAGGAAAACAGGAAGAGAAAGAATGGGGTGAAGTAAAGGGGATGGGGGTGAGAGTCAGAGGATGAATGCAAAAAAAGATATGGGGAGGATCAGGGCAGATTCATAATAACGCAAATATGGGGAAAGAGGAGTGACAATGAGGAGGGAAGAAAGAAGACTGATGGAAAAAGAAAGAAATTGTGATAAAAAGGAGGAGGAGGAGAAGGAGACAAAGTAATGGGTCAAAGGTTTTACCTAATGAAAGAAAAAGAATGAATCGAGGTTAATGAGAGGAAAGAAAGGAAAGGTTAGAGAAGGTACACACCATGAAAGAAAACGAATATAATATTAACCTTTTTTAGGTTATGGATTTCGGTAAAAAGTCATACCTTTTGTCAATAGCTAAAACTGTCTATATTACATTATGTAATACTAACGTGAGAGAGAGAGAGAGAGAGAGAGAGAGAGAGAGAGAGAGAGAGTGTGTGTGTGTGTGTGTGTGTGTGTGTGTGTGTGTGCTGGTGGATTACGGTGCATATTATGTTCTCTTCGTTAGTGTTCCCATTGTGGTCGAGGCGGGAACAGGAGGACATCACATTCCTCCTCTCACCTTCTCCTTCATCCCTCCTCTCTCCCCCCCTCCTCCACTATCCCCCATCCTCTGACCCCAACGCTCTACAACACCCCCCCATCCCCCTCTTTCTCTCATCCCTTCTCTAGCCCCTCCCTCTCCACTATCCTCTCCCTTCCTTACACATACCACAACCCCCTCCTCCCTCCCTCCCCCTCTCTCGTCTCTCCTCTAACCCCTCTCCTTCCACAATCCCCTGCATCCCTCCCCCCACACACACACCACATCTCTCTCCTCACTCGCTCTCCCTCGCTCCTTCTCTAGCCCTTCCCCCTCCACTATCCCATTCCCCCCTCACACATCTCAACACCGTCCTCTCCCCATCTCCCTCGTCCTCCTAGTCTCTCCCCTTCCATTATCTTATCCCCCCTCACACACCACAACACCCCCCCCCCTCTTACGATCGCCCTCTTTCCTTCTCTAGCGACTCTCCTTCCACTGTCCCCTGCCCCTCAGCCCCCAGCACCCTCTGCCAAGGCGACAATCAATAAACCTCTCACACAGGACTGATTGTCGCTCGGGTACCGCCACACCATCACCACAATGATACCATGACACTCAGGGATGGTCAGACACAGGCCGAATTAAACACCATAAATAAGATAAGGAGAGACAAGAAAGCTGAAAAGATTGCGACAAGACAGAAAAAACAGCACAAGCCTCCATGCAAACACGACCATAAAAACACACTAAGATGCCACCACCACCACCCTCTATCTTGTGAAGGACGGGCCACGCTGCCAGTGAATAAGTTTTAATTTTGACTGATATGAATCCACCCAGCTATTTCCCTCCGACTTAATTCTTTAAACGCGTCGAGTTTCTGTGAGTTGAACAAAATCATCCGTCATAAATTGGACTAAAATATGGAACTACTCAGCCTTGTCTAAAACTTTAACCATAATGTTTTTAGCAATTTTAAGGCCACAGGTTTCTCAACAGCAGAGTAAAGTCGCCTAACGTTTGCCGAAATAAAATGTTAAGCAGGTAAACTGCGGCCAAAGATTTAAGAATATCGATTTTATTCGTCTATGGGAAATATATATCAGTAAAAAAGCCCTTCAGGGGGAGTAAAAATATATGACATAAGGAAGAACAAGAACAGGAACACAAAAGAGTGGATGAGAGAAGAACAAAGGAAAAATGTGAACAAGACGAAGCCAGCGACTGTTGGTGAGCTCTTGGCAGGAAACGTGGAGGCAGCAGAGTTAAATGAGTACAAGTAAAATATGCATGAGGTAAAAGAGGATGGACGACCTGGCTAAGAGAACAGACTAAAAATTAAGAGAAAAAAATCAAACAGTGTAACAACAGTATACGACCAAAACCAGCATAATTAACCTGCAAGAAAATAACAATAAAAAAAAATTAGCTGGATAAACAAAATGGAAGAAGAAGAGAAAAAAATAAAATGTCCAAACAGCATCAAATACTGCAGTGCAAAGGCCACTAAGGCAGAGTTCTTTACCGGACGACAGTGTGGCGCCAGATCCAGACACAATTTAGTGTGCCAGTGTCAACGTGTAGCCCTGAATATGGAGAAATACAACTGGATATTCTTTTTTCACTTTTGTTATACGAGTACGATTTAAAAATTCCATGTACAAAATGTCAAATTCCGACCTCGGTGTAAGCGGCCACTATCAAATGAAAAAAAAAAATAAATAAATAAATGAAACTTCAAGAGATATTAGGATAGCCACATACAACACAACACATAGTGTACATGCAAAATAATAACTGTTCATATTATTTGGTAATGTGTAAGCACGTTTCATGGGTTCTTGGACCCTGTCCTCCCAAAAGAGGGGAGCTAAAAAGGCCCTTAAGAGTGTTCTAAGAGAAAGAACCTCTCTGAAACATCTCAAAGGGTGGTGAAAAAGTCCTCTGTACCTGTCCTAGAAGCTCTAGCAGCCAGAAGAGACCATACTTAAAATCGGTCTCTCAGTGGGTTAGTGAGTCAGTGCTATTGGTGTTTCTGGGCCACGCCTGAGAGGGTTGGCCAAGAATACATAAATGTTCTAATGGGATGCCAAAGTTCTGCCCTCCCAGGAGAGGCATGAGAGGGGAGGGAGTTAAGGGACTTTATTTTTATAGGCTAGCTACAATATGTCGCAGATTTTCAAATGCATGCGTGCGTTTGTGTGTGTGTGTGTGTGTGTGTGTGTGTGTGTGTGTTCTTGAGACTCTTGCCAACGACTCCAGTTACCTCTAATTTCATGCTTAATTACACTTTATATCTTCCTCTCCCTCCTTCTCCAATCGTTTAATCGCCCTGTAATTAAAACGTCCTTAAATATGACTTGCCTTACCTTTCCATTTTCTAGCTCCTCTCTTCCTTTCTTCTGCTTTCTTTTTTCACCACCTCTTTTTCTCTCATCCTTCTCTGCTTTTCTTGTTTTCTCTCCAAGTTTTGGTAACACCTAAAAAAAAAATAATAATAGGATATCAGAGAAACGAAGGACTCAGTAAACAGATGTTTCAAAGTGGAGCTCCCTACCGCCTTCTCACTGTGAACATGCACACTCTGCAATTTCCACACTGTCTACAGACGCCTCGTTAACTAAACGTACCAGTATATAATGTCGTGTCTTATTTATAATTTGATTGTTCATTTCACTTTCGTACTTTCTCTTTCAGGTTATTCAAACTGGTAGCTTAGAAAGTATTACACAATGTAACTTTTCCTTTTCAGGCTTTCCTATGAAACTTCCATGTCAATTTTTCCATGCTGCATGGTGGTTATTCTCACTTTTTCCTGCCAGTTTTAACTGGACAGCTTGGAGGTGGGGGAAACCTTCTTGCATTACTATCCTTATCCTTCAGCATGTAGAATTAGATCTTGTAGTCATAGACTACTCTGTAACAAACAGCCTCAAAAGGACCATAAGGTCTTTTGCTTTCCTTGGTACTCTCTCTCTCTCTCTGTATATATATATATATATATATATATATATATATATATATATGTGTGTGTGTGTGTGTGTGTGTGTGTGTGTGTGTGGAGCCTCTGTGGTACAGTGGTAAAGTGTGCGTTTTCGTACACTGAAGAACGAGGGTTCGCGCCGCGCCAAGATAATAAACTTTGGGAGCGTTCTTCAGGCCACGTACTGCATTGGCGGACACAAGGGGTGCTGTGGTTGAACCAGTGTCGCATACTATAAAGTATCCTTGCACCCAGTCGGCTTGCGCGGGCAGATTACACTTGGTTCACAGACTACACACACATCCAAAGCCACTCCAACACTACAATTGCACTAACAAGCATTTCTCACCCTACATCAATCTCTACTAGACAGTCTAAGCCACTTGGTAGAAATACATTGGCTGTATCGTCCTCACTTCGGTCAGGATAGGCCGGTCCTGCAGTGGACACTCAAGCTGCTGATGAGATGATCTATCTATCTATCTATCTATATTGTGTGTGTGTGTTTCTAATTAAACCTGTGTGTATTTACAGCACAAAATCTTGGAAAGTGATTAACCATGGCGGCTTCTCTCCATGTTCTGTACTCAACCCCATACCTAGACTAATTTCCTATCCATGTACCACTTTTTTTCCCCATCAATGACGGCATAACTTCCTTCATGTCACTGCACTGCGGTCACAATAAAGTTCTGAGTGAATAGTAAAAATCATATAAAGAAATGCTCCTAAAAATGTCTTCCAAAAATATTTGCAATGTTCTTTCTCCCTCTGTCCTTGGAAAGTGGAGTCTTGGCAATAAACTGAGTTAGTTCCTTATGGGGCGTCTCCCTGTGTATGCAGTGTGGTTGGTCTGGAAAAGAAAACATTGAAAGTCTGTGTCACTGTCTCTACAACAATTTGTTTCATCCCTTTGTATTTATAATACATGCAGGTTTCAGTGCACGCTTTTTTCTTTAGTTGTGTGTGTGTGTGTGTGTGTGTGTGTGTGTGTGTGTGTGTGTGTGTGTGTGTGTGTGTGTGTGTGTGTGTGTGTGTGTGTGTGTGTGTGTGTGTGTGTGTGCGAGAGAGAGAGAGAGAGAGAGAGAGACAGAGAGGTGGAAAACAAAGGGAAAAACAGGAATAGTGAAGGTTGAAAGGGATGGAGAGAGAGAGAGAGAGAGAGAGAGAGAGAGAGAGAGAGAGAGAGAGAAGAGAGGGGCGTAGGATCAGGAAACGGACGGAACACGGGGAAAGACGAGGAAGATGACTGAATATCTTCACCTTTTAAGTTTGTCCAGGATTTAAACATTACAGTGTCTGTCTTTTGTCTTCTGCAGCAGGTAAGGTAGCGTGTGAAGGAGGCGGCACAGAGGTCAGTGGTGATAGATGATGTCAGGGTGAAATATTTACTCAACACCCCCGAACAAACACCCACCCACCTACCCAGCCAGCCAGCTCCTCTTCTGCGTGATATTGTAATGACAGGCCGCCCTTGCCACGTCCCTCTTCCATCTTCATCATCATCTCTTGTCAACACCAGCGTCTCGGGCAATTTACACCAAGGGCCGGTTTGGTGGATTTCTTTAGTATTCCTCTGTTTATTGTCATTATATTTTATATTATCACTGTTTTTACCATATCGCCATCATCATCAGCATTATCACCACCACTACCACCACCACCCCACACCCACGACTATCACCACCACCCCACACCCGCCACCATTACCACCATCCCACACCCACCACCATCACCACCATCCCACACCCACCACCATCACCACCACCCCGCACCCACCACCATCACCACCACCCCACACTCACCACCATTACCACCATCCCACACCCACCACCATTACCACCATCCCACACCCACCACCATCACCACCACCCTACACCCGCCACCATCACCACCACCCCACACCCCAGGTCAGCACTTAATGCGACATACCGTACATGGTCAGTGTCACACCCTTCTCCAAATGGGGACACAACTTGCGCATGGGGTTGTGGCCTCGTTTTTGAGGGAAATACCCTTGCCACACACGTCACACCACATGACTGTGGGCAACATTCAGCGTCTGATCACCTGGACAAGTAGATGCCGTGGGGCAATAAAACGACCAGTGAACCACTGCCTGCACCAGAAGCAGAAACAGCGACAGGAAGGAAGCGAAATAACACAACGTCCATTGGACCATAACCTACAGCAGCAGCAACAGCAGTAGCAGGCAGCACGAGATATGCAGCACCACAGCAGCCAGCACTGCTTATTATGTCACAGAACAACATAATTCGGACATAAACGCTCAAAGGTCTTTATCGACAATTTCTTTAAACTACGACATCTACAATATACCTCCAGTTTTCTAAGCTTCTCCGAACACTGCGATTTTCAACAGACAGAACTCTTCCTCCAGCTGGCACTGCTCACTGTCTTCCTACCTGGACGGGATACACAAACGCAGTTGTAATGCATTCCCTGTCGTAACTCAGGTTTTGATTTGCAGGAAGGACAAGGAGGCTGTAGAATTTTCCTCCGTCCCTGTTCTAACCTCATAAATAACTCTCAGCTGCGAGGCGAAAATTACTGCATGTTATAACTTTTTTTCTGCTGGAGGATCAGGGAAAGGAGTGCAAAATCTTCCCTTGTCTAGTTCTGTAAAAATTATATCCAATTTACGACAGGGAATTGATCGTAAATATATTTAACAATTCCACTCCCGTTCTAAAATTTTCCTATGATACCCTCATTCTTCATCACTGTCAGATCTTAATGTGAATTGTATCTTTCTGCCTGAGCAGTGCAGCGTGCGCTTATCTCTTGGGCCAAAAGTCAGAATAGCTACCATTATGGCCCTGGCGCGTTCGCGTGCACGTGCATGGGTGTAATGGAAGGAGGGGAAAACATCAAATTTGTATACTCGTTGGTGTGTGGTTGCCGTAGTCAAGTAGTCGTTGAGGGTACACAGCACTAGTTTATCCCCGGCATCTGGTCATTAAGTGAGGAGTGTTAAATTATACACATGTGAGGATCATTAGCATATTCTATAAGGCAGGTGAACACAGAAATTATGTCAATACTGTCACCTGTAAGAATATGTATAGGTGTTTAAAGACAGCAATACCTACTCCTGGCTTTAGCAGTATCGTCCTGTGTAAGAATATGAAATCCGTGTAATATCGACTTGAAATATCGATCTGAAAAAATACCCAGTCTTCAGCATAACGATTCCCATCTTTCTGTCTTAGGTCCGGGACCAAAAGTTGCAGTGCTGGATCTAAAATTCTGCAGTGCTTGTTATGTGTGCAGTATTACCCAAGATGCTGTGTATTATCATCAAACTATCCCAACAACAGGGAAACAAAAACAGCTTTACATTTTCTGAACAAAAGCCGGTACAGCGTCATGCACTACATAAATAAACATGGACACTGGACCAGAAGCACGTGGTATTACAAAGTGGGTATATGTAGCACTTACTCCTGCGTCTTGGTAATTTCAGCAACTATCACGTCTCTACACTGACATAGTTATACTTTTTGAGATTATTCCCTGAACTACAGTTTGTTAAGTTTTTCTGCATGGCATAATTAGTAGACTTTTCTCTATAGCTTTTCTTTGGGTCATTTCAAAAGATGTAACGATTATTCATAAGGGAAACTAGTTCATCCTTGTTTAGAGTACTCGCGCTTGACTCTTCTGGATATTGTTTCATCCTTGTCTGTTTTTCACTATCCCAGTTCCGTGTAATGCTGTATTGGCCCTCTTTACACACACACACACACACACACCAAAAAAAAAGTCTACAAAATGGAATACGAATTTGAAGAAACCCTATGCATACTAAACCATAAAACAATCCAGGAAATTATGGCGTAGTTTGCTTTGGAAATAGTAAATGCTGATGAATATACTAAGTCATGAAGGACCACGCTGAGCTGTAAGATGGAAATGAATGTAATACTGTAGTGAGAGAGTGATAGATGCGTGATTGTATGAGACTGGGCTATAAGGTCCGATTCAGCCCTATTCACACGACCCATTTTGGTTCCGACAGGAAGCCAGCGGCTAGACGCCGTCGAGATTTCTCACATGCATTCTAATGTAACTGTTCACATGACCCGTTAAGCTGACGGCGGCAGCCTTCAGTTAGCCGACCGACACGTCACGGATATCTTATCGGGAAATCCTGGCCGGCTAGCTGGCGACCTGACGCCGGCCTAACGGGTTGGTGATGGCTCATGTGAACGAGGATGCATAGCATGCCCATCCATTCCACGACTCGCTGTTACCGCCTTGTCCATGTACACAATACGTACAGTTCATTGTTTGGCATCATGGACGAAAGGCTGATCGAACTTGAGCGTTCTTATGAAGCGTTATTTGATATGACTAACAAGAAGTACAGTGATAATCTGCATAAAGATAAGATATGGAGAGCGATTGGCGAGGAAGTAAACAAACCAGGTGAGTGTGTCAATAGTTTATTAAACATCAAATTATAACTCATAATCTTTGCAGGTAAAATTCACTGTTTTTTCTTGCCTTAATACAGGATATGCTATATCACTCCCAAGATACTGTTCCAGCAGGATTACTGAAAAATTTTACATCATCTGCCAGTTCTTTATATAGGGTCCAGAATTCTCCCTCGAACTTTCTCTTTTTCAGTGACTGGTGTACCCATAACCTTTTCCTCCTTCCACGAGCTTTTTCTTCCTCCTCTTCTTCTAATAGTAAAGCAATTGCCGCCTTTAGGGACCACCGGCCATGGTCCTCACGCAACAATGAGCGCACACTGAATGACGACGCTGGAAGGCCCGGGAACGCGTCATGTGAATACACAACATTCTGACGGCGTCAAGCCGGCGAACTGCCTGTCGGAACCAAAACGGGTCGTGTGAATCGAGCCTAAGATGGAAATGAATGTAACAGGGAGAGTGAGAGGTGTGTGATTGTATGAGGCTTGGCTATAAGATGGAAATAACAAAAATAGCGAAAGGAGCAGAATTGTGTATCAGGCTGAGCTGTAAGATTGAAATGAAAAAAACAGTGAGAGGAGCAGAACTGTTTAGGCCCGATTCACACGACCCGTTTTGGTTCCGACAGGCAGTCCGGCGGCTAGATGCCTCAACGGTATCCGGGGATAAGATGTTCAGAAGTTGGTAAGATGGTATTAAGGCGGGTGTTCCATTTTTATGACGTGTTTGCAGGACCTCTTGGTGGAACAGTCAATCCTGCCATCATTTAGTTCAATTATTTTAGTGCTTTGTGTGTGATAATAGTGTGCAACAATAGACACACAACAGATATTACACCATGAAAATGATACGAAGTAACTCTAAATTTGCCCATATTTTCATCCTTTTGCAGCTGATTTCCCGTAGCTCAGTGGCGAAAAAAGATGATGCTACGGCCCTACATCCTTTCCATAGCACTTTTTCGTGACTAGAACCAAATTCAAGTGTCAGTCTATTGTTACAGTTTGACATTCAAGGTGGAGAGATGGAAATTTTAGGCCAAATTAGAGCAAAAGCAGCAAATGGCCAGTCAACAAATTCTGGGTTTCTTAATTCTTTTCTTGTCCCTTAACACTCACATGGCAGGGCTCAGATGCGGTGTTCATCTTGAGTTTGTTTATTAAGTGAGTTTCCTGCACTGACTACAATGCTGCATAAACTGATAAAGATGTAAATAAATTGTTCTCATGAAGCTAACCTACAAAGGCAGTGCCATATTTGTTTACAGTAAATATTAGCATGTGTATATGGATGGAGTGTATCCCCCGCCCTATGCCTTCTTAATACGGTCAACATTAGCAAAGAGTTCAGGGTAAAAAAGGTGACTTAGTCCACACGATGAAGGTCCCACAGCCTTGTATGTCCCTCTCCCCAACCTTGGCCCCTAAAACGTACCACTTGCAAATATTTACAGTTTACTCTGGTCTACATATGGTGCGAATGGGATGTGCATTGTGGCAAGAACTGGATTTTAACGCCTGGGTTTACCTAAGTGAGCTGAAGACAGGGACCTTTGCAACCAGCCACTACCTCCAGCTCACAAGCCTCCAGTACACAAGGCAAGTGAATAATAGTGCCTGCATGAATACTGCTATAACGTCGCCCGAGTCCCACCATTACCATAAAACTCTGGTCTCATAAAACTGCCATTATCATTACTCTCCACCCACCATTTTCATAAGCTTGCCCCGCTCTGACCCCACGCTCTCCCCACAGTTTCCACTCAGTATTTTCACAAGGTCTTCCCCATATCCCTTTCCCCTTCCCCTACTATTTCATTCAGTACACAATACCTAGTGACAGGCAATAAAAAATATAATCCAGGCTGGACTTAAACGAGCGTACCATATCCGACTTGTAACAGCTTGTGGGCCTCATCCTCAAGTCAAACAACAGCATTTCCAGCTCATCTTTGTTGTTTCTTGTTTTTGTCTCTATCTTTGGGAGGAGGAACTTTGTTGAACTCTCCCTTTTATCTTATTTCATACTACTGTCTCCTGGCACTTCATCTTGCCTTTATCAATATACCTCTCACATTTCAACATGTAACTGTTTCACCGTCAGTCGATTATGCAGAAGGACCGTAAGGGTGACCAACATTTAGGCCACACCTTCTTGTCTGCCTCCCACTGACCTTATTGGGAACTTAACCTGGTCAATACATGTTAACGCACATTAACGCCGACTAACACAGCAGAGGAAGTAGATTAACACAACAGGTCCAATCCATGTCACTGTATCAACATGGCCTGACAAATTTGGCAGGTGGATACGCGTGTGGTCGTCACTGTTTTAGTGGTTAATGACTCTGCTGATATTACAGAACACGGACTAACACCATGGTAGGTGTTAGAAAGTATCAACACGAACTGACAGTCAGGAAATGGAGGGGGAATCAGCAGCTTCGTGTGTGTGTGTGTGTGTGTGTGTGTGTGTGTATGTGTACAAGCATGTGAGTGCGTACAAGCATGTGAGTGCATGTGTTTGTGCACGCATGTGCTTGTGCCAGCATGCACGTTTGTGAGTTCGTGCGTGTACGTGTTCGTGATGCTGTCCACGGCTGTTGTGGGTCGGCACAGTAGTCCCGAAGACGAATTCGAGCATGCTAAGGGACTGAGCCCATTGTCCGATCGTGCTCACCAAGATGCAATTATGGATCGATTCTGACACTTTACATTTAAACCGAATCCTCTCCTGCTGGTGGTGTGGCCACATCTTTGTGGTTGACGACAAAACAGGCAAATTGTATAAAAAATTTTAACATGCGCCTCGTTTCATGGTATGAATAAGCAAGAAGATGATTAAATACCCGACGGTTATCTCTTAGTCGGTTATGTCAGATTCGGTTATGACAGAGTCGGATACGTCGAGTCGGTTATGTCTGAGTCGTTGGATTTCACAGTCGGGTTCACGCCAGCTGTCACCCGGTTAAGGAACGAGATTCATCGTGGTGTCCAAGGCACAGTCCATATCACAGTCCAAGTTCATAGCCAGGGTCGTCATCGTGGTGTCCAAGGCACAGTCCATATCACAGTCCAAGTTCATAGCCAGGGTCGTCATCGTGGTGTCCAAGGCACAGTCCATATCACAGTCCAAGTTCATAGCCAGGGTCGTCATCCAGGGTCGTCATCGTGGTGTCCAAGGCACAGTCCATATCACAGTCCAAGTTCATAGCCAGGGTCGTCATCGTGGTGTCCAAGGCACAGTCATAATCAGGGCACCTCAGCTGTCACCTGGTTAAGGGCAGCAACTGGGTGGGGTGGGGTTGGGGAGGGCAGATCCATGATTCATGACGCACCCAGGTCCCGGACCCTGGAATGATGTCACTCCTCATTTCTCTGGATTTACAGCAAGGGAGGGGAGGGCAGATTCATAATTCATGACGTCCCGGGTCCTCGGATGATGTCACTCCTCATTTCTCTGGATTTACAGCAAGGAAAGGGAGGGGAGGGGAGGGAGGGGAGGGGAGGGCAGATCCATGATTCATGACGCACCCAGGTCCCGGATCCTGGTGTGATGTCACTCCTCATTTCACTGGATTTACAGCAAGGGGAAGGGAGAGGAGGGAGGGGGGAGGGAAGGAAAGGGAGGGGAGGGGGAGGGGGAGGGGAGTGGGAAGGCAGATTCATGATTCATGACGTCCCGGGCCCTGGGATGATGTCACTCCTCATTTCACAACAAGGGAAGGGGGGAAGGGGTGGGGTGGGTAGGGGAGGGGAGGGGAGGGCAGATCCATGATTCATGACGTCCCGGGCCCTGGGATGATGTCACTCCTCATTTCACAACAAGGGAAGGGGGGGAAGGGGTGGGGTGTTGAGGGGGAGGGAAGGGGCAGGGGGAGAGGAGGGCAGATCTATGATTCATGACCCACTCAGGTCCCGGATCCTGGTGTGATGTCACTCCTCATTTCACTGGATTTACAGCAAGGGGAAGGGAGGGGAGGAGAGGGGTGGGTAGGGGAGGGGAGGGCAGGGGGTGGGGAGGGCAGATCCATGATTCATGACCCACCCAGGTCCCGGATCCTGGTGTGATGTCACTCCTCATTTCACTGGATTTACAGCAAGGGGAAGGGAGGGGTGGGTAGGGGAGGGGAGGGCAGATCCATGATTCAAAACCCACCCAGGTCCCGGATCCTGGTGTGATGTCACTCCTCATTTCACTGGATTTACAACAAGGGGAAGGGAGGGGAGGAGAGGGGGAGGAAGGAGGCGAGGAAGGAAGGGAACATGATCACACACACACACACACGTCACATCCCGGATCACGGCCTGTCTCCCGTTCCGTGATTCGTGGCACACCGAGGTTCCGGGCCCCAGATGACACCACTCCTCACTTCCCGGAAAGGTCAAGCTTTCCCCGTTCCGCGACCACACACACACAAACACACATACAAATATACATTTACAAATATACATACACACACACATAGTACATACACACACACACACACCGCCCAGCCGCTCTTGCCTTGTGCGGATACAAGCAGCTTCACCTGTGCGGCGGAGACTCGATCTCGCCCGCCACGGTTGGATCAGCAAACCCTTACCGACTCGGCTGTCGCAACTGGACAAAGAAAAGGTTTTTGGAACTTCTACTGTACAATCCGAACAGCATTTTCCGGTCATACCTTCCTGTTCAACATCAGTGTACACTGAAATTACGCTTATTGTTGTTGCTGAAGAATATAAACGATTAATACGCGTGTTGTAGTACAAAAAAAATGTAAAAGGTCTGGATAGCATACATTGCACTGATCACTTCTGGTTAAGCTCTTGGGTTCAGGAAGCCTTTGTACACATCATCAAGGGAAATACGTTGTTAAAAATCACTCGTATTAGAGACAAATCCTTGGTAAAATACGGGGCATAAACATTTTCTCGTATATATTCAATTGTACTCGTGCTTACTCGTCCAAATTTTATGGTGGCGGCTTTCTCACAGCACTGTTTTCTTTTTCAAATGTTTCTTCGTTGAATGATATATATAATGATGAACATTAAAGTTATAATGTTCAGATTTTCTAAGGGAGGTATAAAGAGAAGAATAAGTTCATACTGGAGGGGAGGCAAAATGACGGCAATGTATGAACATGAGAAAAGTATTATATTATTCAACGAAGAAACATCTGTATACTACATTTATTCTGTCATAAATGCAATATTATCGTAAATGAACTAATTACCAGGAGTAAATATTTATGCGTTACTAATATCCTTGGCTGGTTTCCTGGATATTTATGACATATAAACATCCTTTCGATTGATTTCCAAAAAGGAGTCTGTGCTAAACTCGAGTCTTGCTAAACTCGATGGCATCAAGCTAATATTAAAATGCTCTACGTAACACCCGAGTTTGATGACCATACGTAGTCCTTCCACAGCTTGTAAATAAAGTGACTCAGCAGTCAGGATCATTAACTCCCGCTTCTGAAAACTCTGGAGTCTCCCTAACATCTCTACATTAAAGCGAATTATATGGTTTTCTGCACCTTACTATATTTAGGTATGTTGTTTGTATATTTCCCATATCAAAAGGTTTTACTTGAATGTAGTAGAAGATTCTTGTTGGCAACAGAAGCATTATCTTCCCCAGCAATTTTGCTCTTCATGCGTCGCTCCTGTATTATTTCGTATGGTAGACAATAGCGCGTCTTTGAACTCTACCGGCAATCTT